>NC_091494.1:8669995-8825968 GCF_947461875.1 Haliaeetus albicilla | reverse complement strand
TGTGGTGATAGCAAGGATCTGAAGTAGTCTTGTACTAGCTACTTTCAAAGCTGTGCTGAGCTGAGAAATACCAGTCTTGGGCAGCAACTGTAGTGGTTGTCCTAACATCGTGTCTGTGCCACACAACTGTGATAGTACATTTAGCAGACCAGTGGAAATGGCCAAGGAGACATCAACAGGCTGATAGTGTACACTTAGAGCAAAAACTGTTACCAACAGAAGACGCTGTTGTGCTTCTAAGATTAAAATAGAGTTGTTTTTAATTAATAAGCCATTTAGAGTAAGAACAGTAAGACAGAAGAACAGCATATTATTTTTTAAATAAAATTTAATTAATTAAATGATCAAGCAAAGAGTTAGCCTTCTTTGTCAGACACTTTGAGGTAGTACTATTGTAGCCCCCTTTAACTCAATGCAACCTCTCTATCAAGGTTGTCCAAGGAAGAGTATCATGTAGATCTAGTTTGTGATGTAGATGTTCTGAGGCTAACTCTCAAACCAAAAACTTCTTTCTAGGGTAAGGATAACTGGGTGAAATACTTAATTTTCCATTTGTACTTCAAGTTGATTCTCAAGAAGTTTCTTTCAGTTCCATTTTAATTGTAAGTGAAACAACAAAACAATTCAGGTAAGAATGCCCGTTAGACTCTACCTACAAACTAAATTGTAGAACTCTCTTCTGTACTGAAGCTCTCAGTCAGCGCACGTACAAAGGCACAAAGAGGTGCAAGAGTTCCAGCTATCCCTTAAGGACAGAAGCACACAGCAACATCTGGGTATAGAAGGACAGAAGGAAGGGCTTTTGAAACAGGCAAGATGCCCTGGTCTTTGGTTTTGAGTTTAAAGAAAGTTCACTTGAATGAAGGAAAGAGGACTGGAGATTTTTCATCTCTTCAGAAAACTGCTTATCCCTGAAAAACCTGAAGATCACTTTGAAGCACTGAAGACATGGGAGGATTGTGGTATGTGGAATAGAAAGGCTGACAATATTTAAAAGTCTTAAAATAAAAAGGCCTAACACTTGAAGAAAATTAAGGCAGAAAAAGGTTAAAAAGCTTCTCTCTCTTGCAAAAAGAAGTCAGACAGATACTTCAGTGAATTCTGGTCACTAATATCAAAGTCTGCTTTGTTAAACATATAAGCTGTTGTACTGTATATTAGAGAACATATTTTGCAAATCTGGTTTTCACTTACCTATGTGATGCTTATTAGCTTGCAGAGCTCTTTCTAACGTAGCAGATAATTGCTGGTAAATTTTGTGCACAGCCACCTGGATTTCAATTTGAATACTTCTCTTAGCTGCTCTGATACCATCCTGGGTCAAACAAATAAGTATTATAAGGACTGATACATTTTTATCACCCAGTTATTGAAACAGAAGAAACTACTGAAGTAGATACCTGGTAGTGATGCAATCTTACACTCTCTCCTTTGGCGCCTGCGTGTCCTACAGTGCCCAAGCCAAAGCAGCCAGCAAGAAATTGTAGTCTAACAGAAGTAAGCAATGAAGATGACTGAAATCCTGGTACTTGACGACTTCCCATTAATGGCACACTGCCTTTTTCCTCCATCCCTGAGAGAAGCACTAAAATCTGATGAAGCGCTTCCAGACGAAGCTAAAAATAAAGGCAGGCAAAAGATAGTATTAAGTAAGTAGCAAGTATCCTTAGAAATTAGAATTAGGTCATCTTCAACTGCAAGCAAGAATGAATGAGGTAGCTGTTTTCTCATCGACACTTTTATTTTATTTTTTTTAAAAGGGAATTTTCATTTTTATTTTAGAGCTTAACAGAAAAGAGATTAAAAATGTCCTTAATAGACAGAATTGGACAAGGTTTTACAAAAAAAAAAATCCATACAATGAGCATAATGTATGAAGACTAAGAAAAGGTGTTAAACTGAGACTTACCTCAGCCCTCAACTGCTGCTGCTCCATTGCAATTATTGACGCTTGTGGACTGGTGGACATACTTTCCTCTGGTTCCTTAAATCCTGGCGAGTTTCCCACATCTCCACTTACAAAACTAACAACATTTTCAATCAAAGTATGAACTCCAAGGGATCTTGAGAGATCGAAATCGGACTCAACAAATGAGTAGGAGGAAGTATATAACCAATCTCTGCTGTGTTTTAGTCGAGCCCATGAGTCACTTAAAGGTTCCACTTGACTGTGTATTGCTCCTAAAGATATACATAATGAAGTCTCATAAATTCCAATTCACCAGGTAACACATTTTGACAGTAGGTAAAGACTGAACTGCTGCTATTCATACAGGTGGAAAATGGATATTCATGTTAATTACATCATGCATTAAGCAACTTAGAGCAAAACACTTGATTTAAATTTACAGCAATTTCCTTAAAGAAAAGGCTGTATTTCTTTTAATTATGTCAAGCAGTACTGCAACACGCTGCCAAGTGAGAAAACAAAAAGATAGAAGCCGCTCAAACTGCTCAGCTTAAAGCTAGAACACTGAATAAAAATGCTTTGCAGCTAAATGACAAAATAGTAAAGAAAAGATCTGCTACAACAGAAATTGTGCACTTTGGATATTTATTTTAAGGTCTAAGCATAAAACAGTGTTTTTAGGTTTTAATCAAGCCACTATATATTTCATAGTTTTGAAAAAGCACAATGTTATTTTGGATTAAATATTTACAGAATTCATGACTGCAGAAGGGAACAGAAAATTTTTATTTTAGACTATCAGAGAACATTCACTTTGTTATGAATCAAGATAAATAGATACATGTATATTAAATACTATCTACAGCATGTATTAGAACTATATCTTTGTCATCTGGCAATTTTACAAGTCTATTTTCAAGTATTTCCTCTTACATCAGCATGTCATTACACTACCTGAAACTTTACCATCACTAATAAGTGTACTTCTTCAAATGAGCATCAGTCATCAATTTGCAGCACTGGAACTTATTTATCACCATATATTTGATCTCATTTCCAAAAGAGTTTTGCTAGAACTCCATCCCTGACACAAGTGAATGCAATGTCACTAAAGTTATACCTTCATCAGTAGTTAACTGATTTGCATCAGTTAAATACACATATCAACACAGAAGTTGGTATTTTATTATTTTTGTAAATGCTGTTAGCTGATTTGGAGCTATGCAAGATATTACAAGAGGGTATTGCACAAAAGAACTTTCCATCTCTATAGATAGTTAATGTCTGGAGACCTATGTGGAAACCTAATGTATGTTTAAATTCACTTTGAAATTTTAGTTTGAACTATCTTAAATAATCTACATAGAATTTTTAAATACTTATCTCTCTTGTGCACAATGAGCTACAGATATCATTTAGAGACTCACAACTCATTCACAGTACTCATACAAATCTACATTAACAATTCAGTTTTCAAAATCTGTCTCCAGAGTATCAGCCTCAGACATTATTAAACATAGCCATTTTCAGGAAAAAGTCACAAAAATTCATAGAAATTCATCTGTCGAAAGCTTGCTTTCATCACTGAGGCTGAGTTCCAATGGTAACAGCCACATAGTAGTTTCAGGACCTCCTTCAAACACTGCCTACCTGCAGCACCTCTGTAAGCAGCTGCTCATAGGAACAAGGAAAGACAGATACATCAGTTTTTGAACTTAGGACAACTCTCCTAGCAACCATTCTACACCAATTCTTTTCCTGAGGTAAAGACAAAAAGCTATTATTCTGTCAACTAATCTGCACTTGCAGGTCACAATTTGTACATTCATGCAACTCATTTAAAATACTGTGAAATTTTGCTTTTCCTTTGTAAATTAGGTAGTCTCCACTTAGTTGCCAAAAAATTTAATTGTCAGGGCTGTAAATTATGAAAACCTGTTCACATCCCATTTCCTTTTCTGTAAATAGTCTTCATGTGTGTTTGCATGGTATTCCTTACACTTGCTACTAAACATATTGCAATGGCTTCAGAAAGAACCATCACAGTACTTAGGTCATATTAGGGATTTGACAAAAATACACACACACAAATTTATTTTGGGTAATGCAAAGATTAAGTTGAAACACTACTTTTCAAAGTGCAATCTGATTTACTAATTTCGGCTGGTTTATGTAACACAGTGATATTACCTGGTTTACAGAGAACTACCTATTTTGTCATGTTTACTATGAAAGAATTTAAAGAAATTATGTTACTCAATTTTACAATTTATACCTGGCAACAATATTTAAAACAAAAGTAAAGACAGATACCACCTTATCTTTAATTTTAATATTAATTCTTATAATACTTGTTTTAAAGCTCTCTATTAAAAACTAAATTATATGCTGAAGTGGCAGGTGAGAAACAAGATAAATAGGACACAGTAGAATAAAAAGGTGCTAAAATAGTTTCACGTAGGAAGGAGTTTCCTAGCATATGCACGGTGAACAGAGCCCAACGGAGAGGATAAATGAAGCCTCAGATTACCTACAGGAAGCATAGCTATTTTATTACCAAGCCCACAAAATGTTGCCTACATAGCAACAACTATTTCAAAAGCCTCCTTAAGCCCTACAGTCTTTGAACAGCAGGAGAGCTTAAAGCACTCCAAAGTGACATTAGCTTCCTATCCTCTACCTGTCCTACACTACGCCACTATGAAGCACAGCACAGAATCAAAGGATTTTTAAAGAAACAAAAAGCAAGTCCAATGTCTTAAATCATAAGCTAAAGGATACCTTCCAAGGATTAATAGAACATCACGAGAAAATTTAGTTTTGATAGTCAACCAATCTTACAAGAAAAAAACCCCACCATATATTAATAAAAACCTAAACTATTTCATATTTGAAAAAAGATGAGGTCTTAGCTAATCATTTTAGTATTAAATGCAAGAACATTTAAATGTAAGAACAATTTAAAATTGTTTCAAATTAGGAGAAAATTCCAACAATTATGAGATACAGATTAAATGCAAAACAAGACAAGTTATAACTAAAAGTATAGTTTAAAAACAAAAATATCAGAAGTCAAAGTAGTATACTTCAGAATTAAAAACATTTAAGGATTAGGGCACACAAATCTACAACAAAGTAAATTTTTTTTTCATTGAAGATGTTAAATATCAACAGAAGAATCAAAAGTATGATTGTATTTTAGAGCTTAGCTTGATTCTGTGTAATATCAATTACACAGAATTGATTGCAGCTTAGTACTTCCATAAGCCTCTACAATCACATGAATAGAACTGCACATAAGAATAAACTTTAAGCTTACAGTAAAAAAAAAAAAAAAAAGTTTATTTGTCCTTATAAGCCAGCTTGTAATAATGAGTTTTCTAAATGAATGTGGCACAGCTGCAATACACACTTCATAAAACATAAAATATGTAGGGAAGCTATAGAGACAAAAAAATAAACATGCCATCAGTTACTTGCTTGAAGCTCTTCTTTTTTCTGGGGCTCAACTGGCCAAAAAGGAGTAAATACACTACACCACACAAGAATCAGAAGACAAAAGCAGACATTTGAAACAGAAGGTAACATATTCATAAAATCTATTCCTCATATTATTCTGACTTAGACTTAAATGATCAGTCTCTTCTCAATAAATACAACAATATGTCAAGGAGCAAAGTCTGGGGAAAAAAAAATTTAGTCTTGTTTTGAATTAGTACAGCCTAGGTAAAAGACTTTCTAAATTCTCCACCTTTTTTTCAGGGGAAAAAAATATATTCCCTTTAACACAGTTATATGAATACACTGAGACATGTTTACATCCCTTACTCAAACAAGATCTTTCAATTCCAAAATGCAGAACTTGTATTATTACAGGTACACAAAATTATTTCAATTTAATTTGGATTTTATTTAAGTTGCTGCTTTTTTCAATTGCCCATCTGTGTTAGTAAAGTACTACAGTACACACAAGCACACTGAAATTCACTGAATTAAAATTTATGTGAAGTAAGAAAACCCAAGACTGGAGGACTCTCATTTACCTGTCTGCAACTATGTTTATGATTGCACTGCTAAATACACATTCTTTACTGTTACGTATCTAATGCAGTGTACAGTATCCTGCTGGTACTGTACAGGACAGGTACAATATTTTGAGGCATACTCTCTTGCTCTGCAAAATTGAAAAAGATTAATCTAAGCAACAAAAAAACCCCAAAGGGCTTAGATATTAGGGGAAAATAATAATGTGCTCATCACCCCTTATGGCAAAAGTCTTGAAAACAGACTTTTTCTGCAGGAATGGAAGGAAAAGTTTACCAATTCAGAAATAACTAAATAATAGCAAGGCACAAGATACTCAAAGGATCCTCAGGCTGAAGTAGGAATACCACAATCATATTTCTGAACAGATACAATAAATAAAGAATGCAATTAGATTAAAGATTGGACTGAGTGGCTAAGATGTTAATTAAGTAAAAAGAGAATGCTTTTTTTCCATACTCATCTGCAAGACCATAGGAACAACTTACATTATCAGTAGTTTTTCTACTGCTAGTTTTCTACATTGCAACTTATGAATAGGAACAGCTTTCATAGCACAAAAATCAGACTATAACCAATAGTGAGATTTAATTATCAAGGAAATGTGATCTGAATTTGAATAACAAGTTGCTGCACTCAATAAACAGAAGTTCTAAAATAAGCCAATCCACTCCAGAGGGAATTACTCTCTTGCCTGTTACAAAAGAACCACTTACCAACACCCTATAAACACTACATTCTTTTAACAACTTTGCAAGGATCAAATACTCTGCATAGACTATAGCTGAGGATAAATTAACCCTACAAAAGCTCAGCTGGAAACATCATGTGTGGCCACAGTTCTGTAAGAAGTAGTGTGGTTAAATTCTAGTCAACTTGTTAAGAAGAGATGGAAGGAACCTCATGCCCATATATTAAGGAACTTTTTTTTAGTGAAAATTACCTATTAAGTCTCCAAAATAGCACAGCCTACAGGAAAAAAAGAATGGTGATAAAAGGAAAAAACCTTGCTTTCCGATTAGCTCTGTTTGCCAACTTCCTTCACACAGTTTATGGAGATGCACTTAAGAGAACAAATATTTTCAAGAGACTACTGCAAACTGCAGTAAGATATTATTCTAAAAACTACATGTTAAAAGGAAACATGATTGATTTTTTTGAATAATAAACTTCAACCGAAAGAAATGAGAAGTGGTTCTTGCAGTTCCTATGGTTCTTCTGTAAGACTCCACTTGTTCTTTCCCACCTAACACTGTCAACTCTACATTCAATCCAACAAAAATTTGAAAAGTTCAGCTCTAAGTCCCTTAAAGCAACAATGGTTACTGCTGTTTTGTAGATATAGAGACAAGACAAAACAGGAGGTTTTACATTAATTGCAATTTGAGAAGTGTTTCCCACGTATACTTCTGCTGTAATGCAGAACTATCCTCTGCACTCAAAACAGAGATCTTCTCTAGCATCTATATGGCATTTGTTTCCTTCCTCTCCTTCTCCTCATTTAGAGGAACATAAAACCTTCCATATCTTCCACTAAAAAGCAGATCATATGTGGAAGTCCTAGGAGCACAAGGTATAAACCTGAATATAGAAAGAACGTCTCAAAAAACCCCCTAACAAATAAAAATATGCTGTTTGTTTCTCATAAAAATGTCTAATGGTTGCTTCAGTGGAATCTGACTTTGGTGGCACTTAAAAATCCAGCTGCAGAACATCATGAGGAACAATGCTGTAGTCTTCTGTAGGTCCTCTCTTCTACAGCGGTTTACTTGCCAAAAACAGGAAACTAGGCTTTTTTCTAATCCTTCAATTCTTAACAAATGTAGCAAATTCAAATGCAGATAGCTCATTCTGACTGAATTCCTTAATCTCTTTTGCCAGCAACTCGGGACGGAGCACAGCATAATGTGAATATGCTTTAAGAATTCAGATTTCTCCTGTTCTTCAAGCTGAGGTAACAGTGAATATAAATGTCCCCTCTATTAGTCACAGCATATCACAAGAACAAAGATGAAACTGAAGGAGTTTTACCAGTCAAAACATCCTTGATAGACACTGCAGTATCTCTAGCACTTCAGTGTGCTGGCTATGTTACAAGGGGTGGACAATCCGAAATGGCTGCAAGTTACATCTTCACCAAACACCGGGGCATGCTTCAGTTCTAGAAGATAACTAGGATTCACAAAACCAGACATTTCATAAGAAATGAAAGACCTTAAATAGCACTGAGCTGAATATAGCTCATCCACTTGATCACACAGATCTTTGTAGATCTTTTCCTGACCTTGATATAAGTATCAGGAATGTTTCCCTGTAAATGCACCCTGCATTCACTGGATTAGTCTGGTACTGAGTATCAACCAAAACTGTCATACATATCATCCAGCACAAGGAGAAAAGTTTTCATTATTGTGTGTTGACTAACTCCCAGTTGCCAAAACCAGACAAAAAAAAAAAAATCTTTAAGTACCATGGGACAGCAAATAAGTCCTCCAGTACCAGAAAACTGGTATCGGTACATGTTGTCACAGTGTTCAGTCTGCAAATGAGCTACTTGAGCTTCTTCAGGTTCTGGATAGATCAACTGCATTTACCCCTGTTTCTCCTCAGTGTTACACACCTGGTGCAGAACCTTCTTCTGTAATAAAAAGCTTCTAATAGACTGGTTGGTTGATAAAGTCTATTCTTGCGTTATTCCTCATTTCCTGGAGCCCATGGCCAAAACAACCTCATCAGTCTAACCAACAGTTCACGAACCATAAGTCCATAAGATATATTGTATCTCAGATCTAAACCAAGATGATTTCCTGGATTGCCTTTAGGATATAGAGAAAAGCAAGTGCAGAGTTCTGTGTCAGATTAATGGCAAAGCTAAAAATGGTGACTTCAAAGAATATGCTGCAGATCAGAGTGCTGAGAGAGGCTATCAGATCTTCTAACACTGAGAATGCCAACAAACATCCTGCTGTCACTGTTGAACAGCTCTAGTAAACTTCTTTACTTGCTCAACTTGTTCAAGTGATCATCTGTGTACAGTGAAATCCTTTCCACATTATTTAAAAATTGAAGTGTAATGGGTGCTGCCATTTAATGTTTTACAATTCCAAAAGACTTTAAAAAGGATGCAACCTCTCAGTACTCTGCTTAATGATGAAGGCTATCCAACTAGAACTCTTACACTACCTAACAGTATTTAGGCTTCTGCAATTAAGGCATATCATAACTCAGCCTAATTCCTGTTAACCTCTTCCCAAGATTTTTACAGATACAATGGACATAAGTCATGATTCTAGCAGCAACTCTGCATCATCCAGAGTGAAGTGGGACTTTTTGGTCTCTCTGTAAGCAAACATCGTTTGCTCCCTCCACTACCTTCTGTGAAGAAGCTCATTGAGATTCCCCAGAATGAAGCAGCAACAAAAAGCAGTACAAGAGCTAAAAACCGGATTTATATTGGGGCAATGGCAGAAGTGGTTGCTTGGTTCTGTAGGTGTGCTGGTGTTGAGGATGCAAAAATTGAAGCTGTATTTTCTGGATACAAATTCTTCAAGTTCAAGCACATTTTATGGTAAAAGTTCATTGTGGACACAAGAACAGAGCATTCCACTTGAAATTCTCTGCCAACTTTTTCTTCCTGAAGTCACGTGAGTGAAAACAGAGTGAAAGTTCCTAATTCACTTGACCTCAAATAAATCCTCACTTGCTTCAAAAGGGCATTGCAGTTCTAGAACCTAGGAAATACTATAACCAAGCCACAAAGCAACAGAACCTAGCACAACAAACAGTAGGTAATAATTATTTTAAATGTTATTTTTAAATACTCAGTTTTAACATCCTGATTGCCATTATGTACTGTATTTAACTGCTAATACATTTTAAATTAAGAAATACTAATACATTTATCAGGTCAATATTCACTAGGTAAACAATTAAACTTACCCCTCTTTCTGTGTGATGATGCCAAATCCAAATCAACATTTCGTCTTCCACTCTACATTAAAAGATTAATAAAAGTCTCATTTCTTTAGGTGAACTTATGTGGTGCATAATATTTGAGTATTTAAAATGCATCCTTCACCCATAAAAGTGAGAAAGTTAACAGAGCTATAATAATTTCAACTGGTTTTTTACTATTATTTTCTCTTAATAATGGCAGTTATTAGAAGAGAAACTAAAGTACTGAAACACAGTACTAAACAAATGTTTAAGGTGTACTTCCCATCTAAATATTACATTGACAATCTCTAAATACATAATGCTAGTTTACTTACCAGTGAATAACCTTCCTCATCTGATTCTGGCTGAGATAAATCAGATTCACTTCTTGACTTCATCAGTCTGTAGTTTGAGTTTGCATGGATTGAGCGACTTTCTGCAGTAAGACTTTCACTCCTGCTTGAGGTGCACACACATTTGTGCGTGTGCGTGCACACACACACAGAGAAAGAAAATACTGGTATTAGGCAAAAGTAAGAGTTGCTAGTCAAATTTAGCAGGTACCACAGTTTTATTTGGGAGCAGACTACCACAGAACATCACAAGACCACACCAAAGAGGAAACAAGTGGTCTGATGGCTTCAATTATGCTTAAAAAGGGTATTAGTAAACTTTGTTACTTCTTAACACCCTTATTGGTCAACTGAACAAATGGCAACCTCAAATGACTGATCATTCAAGTGCCTTGGTAAGTATTACATACAATATACAGAAACACTTCTGAGCTGAGAGGACAAGAAAACAGAGACAGAGTAAGTGGGTGAAAAAGCACTGAACTTATTAAAAACCCACCCATAAAATGCATCCTAAAGTTGATATGCTGGAGATGAAAGCCACTTTGACAACAACAGAGGCAGCCACCCATGCTTTAGGGACTAGATTTCCAAAAAGAGGCAAAAAGAATAAAAGGGTACTGAATATATATAATCTCCCTCTGAACTCCCCGTCAATATCTTCATTTAAAGTATCAGAACAGAGTTTCTGTATGCTAGAAGCTTAAGTAGACTCAGGAGTTCACTAGTAGCATCAGCTACACAATTCCTGTGTTATGTTCCAATACACACACACACAAAGATGTCTAGAATAAAAGTTTAAAAGGGTCAAGTTTAGAATAAAACTGTGTTACCAAGAATATCTCAGGTTATGAAAATTAAAACACATTATGAAGTACTTACACTATTTAAATTATACACTTCTCCAATTCAATGAGCTGTCTGGCTTTAATTTGTTATTCTCCTATACCTAACAGTGTCTTACACATGTCAATATGTTAGAAATATTTTTAAAAATCAATCATGAATGACGCTTTTTTCATAATAGTCTTTGAAACTTTTGCTTTTATACATGTCCTACGAATTTTTTTTGGACACTACTATATAGGACATTGATAAAGTTCAAGATAATACAAGTATGGTAATAATAAAATCCAAACACATGAACAAATTTTAGGAAAAAACCAATTTTTCCAATTACCTCAGATTATCTGTATAACTGATGATCTGGACTTCATTACTATTTATCACTAAACCCAACTTTGAAAAGTAAATACGGTCCACACAGAATAAAACTCTTCTTGAGGTTTAGTTAATGTGGACAAAGAATATTGAGAAAAATCACTATTCTCAACAAAAACATAACATTGCTCTAGGCAAAAAACTTCCTTTAAAAAAAGTTCTAAGAAGCCTCAGAGAAAAACTGAGGTTATTTAATCAATTATAAAGGAAGCAGAGAAGAGTTAACTATTCTAAGCAGTCAGCAAACCCCACCTTGTCATGAGTCCAATCCCCTCAGAAGTAGCAGAGGGAGGTTGCTGTAACTGTCCATCCTCCCTTCGTTTCTGGAGCTCCTCAATAACAGGGCTTACTCCCAAGATCAACAAGGCACATCTGTGGATCACAGAGTTGCATGCAGCAGTATACACATCTTGACCTTCTGTCAGATCAGTGCTGATTCTTCGTTCCTGCTGAGACTGAGGAGGTGGATCATCAAGTCTAGTCCCTGTCCCAGTGTTCATCCTATCTCGATCCCGACTGCGAGCTACTTCACGGGCTGATAGGAAACATTGAAATATTTCTGTAACACGCAACACAAAAAGAAAGTCTTAACTTCTAGACAAAACTACATAGAATTAAACATTCATCTACATCTTGGGCCAAAACCTGCCCCAGTACAAAGAACAACAAAGATTTTTCCAACAATAAAATGACAGATTAGTAATACAAAGCTATAAAAGAAGTCACACAAACAGGTTGAACAAAGCATTTATACAATGTTAATATTTAAATGAAGAGGACAACGCTATTTGACAGAACACTAAACACTCTTTCAGTGTCTTACTGCAACCCAACTCATGTTCAGATAGCAAAGAAAGAGATTATTTCATGTTTGCCTTTTAGCAGATGCATACAAGGTAATGCTTCTGTAAATCTGTATTCCAGACACCAGCATATCTGTAATTCAATACTGAAACAGTTTCAGGCTTTTATTTGTTTTGGCCAGTACAATGAAGATCCTATCAAAATTCTTAGCCTTCATGTTACTTAATTTATCTTAAGTACCAGATTCTTCTAAAGAAGCTGTGCGAGAGACCACATCACCTCTGTCCAAAGACCTAAAGCTCTTGACTTAATCGTTTTAAAGTTCAGTTCCCCTTTGGAAATGCAAAGGTAATCCAAACACTTCCTTCAATGATGTTAACAGAGGCAGCAAGACACCAAAGACACAAACTGAACTCTGCATGTCAGGATCAACATCTCTTAAGATCTTCAATAAGAGTCATCATATTCCTACTTATTTGTGCACGTAACACTACTGTCTGTCTGCATATTTCTGGATACCTTTCCTTTACTGTATCCAGAAACCCTGTCCAGGTAGAATTTGAGAACACTAAGCATTTGCCCACGATAACTGCGTATCAAGCAGCAAAAGCATATTGCATCTACTGAACAGGTAACACATGTACACCTTCTAGAACCATAAATCATCTCGTGATTGTGCACTTTAACTCTGTAATACGCTTTCAGCCAGGGATCAGTTAGGAAAGCCAAAGCCCTGATAGAACTAAATCTGGCCAGGGACGTCAAGGACAACAAGAAAAGCTTCTGTAGGTATGTCAGTGATAAAAGGAAGACTAGGGAAAATGGGGGTCCTCTCCAGAAGGAAACAGGGGCCTGGTTACCTGGGACATGCAGAAGGGTGAGGTACTCAATGACTGTTTTGCCTCAGTCTTCCCTGGCAAGTGCTCCAGCCACACTGCCCAGGATGCAGAAGGCAACGACAAGGGACTGGGAGAATGAAGAACTGCCCATCATAGTGGAAGATCAGGTTCGAGACCATCTAGTGAACCTGAAGGTATGCAAGTCCACGGGACCTGATGAGGTGCATCCACGGGTCCTGAGGGAACTGGCGGATGAAGTAGCTAAGCCACTATCCATCATATTTGAGAAGTCGTGGCAGTCCGGGGAAGTTCCCACTGACTGGAAAAGGGGAAACATAACACCCATTTTTAAAAAGGGGGGAAAAGGAAGACCCAGGGAACTACAGGCCAGTCAGTCTCACCTCTGTGCCTGGCAAGATCAAGGGGCGGATCCTCCTGGAAACTCTGCTGAGACACATGGAAAACAAGATGATTGGCAACAGCCTACATGGCTTCACTAAGGGCGAATCCTGCCTGACAAATCTGGTGGCCTTCTATGACGGGGTTACAACGTTGGTGGATTAGGGAAGAGCAACTGATGTCATCTACCTGGACTTGTGCAAAGCATCTGACACTGTCCCGCACAACATCCTTGTCTCTAAATTGGAGAGACATAGATTGGACAGATGGACCACTTGGTGGATAAGGAATTGTCTGGATGGTCGCACTCAAAGAGTTGCGGTCAACAGCTGGATGTCCGAGTGGAGACCAGTGATAAGTGGCGTTCCTCAGGGGTCCATATTGGGACCGGCGCTGTTTAACATCTTTGTCGGCGACATGGACAGCGGGATTGAGCGCACCCTCGGCAAGTTTGCCGATGACACCAAGCTGTGTGGTGCGGTCGACACGCTGGAAGGAAGGGATGCCATCCAGAGGGACCTTGACAGGCTTGAGAGGTGGGCCCGTGTGAGCCTCCTGAAGTTCAACAAGGCCAACTGCAAGGTCCTGCACATGGGTCGGGGCAACCTCAAGCATTTAAAGCACCCCAGAGGAGGACTTGGGGGTGTTTGCTGAGGAGAAGCTCAACATGACCCAGCAATGTGTGCTTGCAGCCCAGAAAGCCAACTGTATCCTGGACTGCATCAAAAGCAGCATGACCAGCAGGCCGAAGGAGGTGATTCTGCCCCTCTACTGCACTCTCATGAGACTCCACCTGGAGTACTGAATACAGCTCTGGGGCCCCCAACATAAGAAGGACATGGACCTGTTGGAGCAAGTCCAGAGGAGGGCTGGAGCACCTCTCCTGTGAAGAGAGGCTGAGGGAGCTGGGGTTGTTCAGCCTGGAGAAGAGAAGGCTCCAGGGAGACCTTACAGCTGCCTTCTAGTACCTAAAGGGGGCCTACAGGAAAGCTGGAGAGGGACTTTTGACAAGGGTGTGTAGTGATAGGACAAGGGGTAATGGCTATAAAGTGAAAGAGGGTAGATGTAGATTAGAGGTAAGGAAGAAGTTCTTCACTGTGATGGTGGTGAAGCATGGGGACAGGTTGTCCAGAGAGGTTGTGGCTGCCCCATCCCTGGAATTTTTTAAGGCCAGGTTGGATGGGACTTGAGCAGCCTGGTCTAGTGGAAGGTGTCCCTGCCCATGGCAGGGGGGTTGGAACTAGATGATCTTTAAGGTCCCTTCCAACCCAAACCATTCTGTGATTCTATTACTCTTCAAAGCTTATTACATATAAGATTAACACATACAAACACAGCAAAAATTCTATATAGAAATACTGATGAAAACTCAGAGATCTACTGGATAGAAGTTTAGAGAAAGCAATATGAAACCTATTAGTCTTGTAGACAGTGCATATAAGAACTGTTGGTACAGGTCAGATACCCTGAGCATTGCCCAGAAAGGCAGTCTACTTGCCTAGTATTCACATTCCCTTGTAACAAAAGGCATTTCTGACCCAATAAAAGCACTACACAATTTTATAAAAATAAACTTCTCACAATGTTTGTGCAGACAAATCTTTCACAATCTTTTAAATAATGTCTTCATTTTACCTTGGAGAGAAAAATATACTTTCCTTCCAAAGCATACTACATTCTTGACACATATAACTAATACTTACTACCAGCTGTCATAACTTCATGTTCTCTTTCCTCTTCTTCATCTTCTTGTTCTGGATGTCCTTCTTCTCTGTCACGTTCTGCCTGCTCCTCCATTTCCGCTTCTTCATCAATTGTACGAGTAAAAGAATGTTCTTGAGTATCAATATCAGCAGATTCTTGGTTATCTAACATCTTGATAAAAAAAAAAAATACAGTGAAATTAATTCTCACCAAAACAAAAGATGAACAGAAAAGGACATAGGTATTTAATAAGGTTTTTTTCCTATCAAAAAGATACTTTCGATATTGTGTGAAATAAACAACAGACAGCTGTTTACATTCAAGGCTTTAAATACATAAGTTGGAAAATTTAATTTTCCTTTAATAACTGTTCCTCAGATTATTTTCAGAAAAATGTCTCCTTGTAATGCTTAGACTCTATTGTCAAACTTGGACTCTTCAGCATCAAAGCCTTTAGGAACCATGTGCTGTTGTTTCATAAAATCTTCTCCCTTTTTAAAGGGCATGAATATGATAAAACTTACTTCGATGGACAAGATTTTGTTACTTAAAGCGATACCAAATATGTTCTCATTTTTATTCTTAACAATCCTGAATTTGCAGTTCTTTTCCTCCCTTTTATTTCAATGAAATTAAACAGATGCATACCCTAAGATCAAAGATTAGCACATGAGCTGCACAAGAAGAATAATATTCTTAGGATTTGAATTTAAAAAATCTTTTTGATTGAGTGGATATATTTGGGTTGATGCTTTCCTTCAATTTGAGGATATAAGTGCTGACCAGCAAAATACTGACTACCTAATAGACAATTTTCCAATGCAAGAAACAGCTTCAGACTGAAGCCTTCAAGAAGGCAAAGCTTTACATATAAATCATAGTTAGATTAGAGGTTTTAGAATACTTCAGAAGGTAATTAATTGTACAAATCTTGGGACATACACATCCCACCAGCATAATTCATCTGCCCTCTCCTGGCAGTTTTCCTTTCCAAAAAAACAGAAGATCTTGGTAGCAGCAGATCATGGTCACCATTTTTCTGGCGCCTCTTATTTGTTCTCGTCATTCTACCAGTAAGCCTGTGTATACTGTCCAAATGCAAACTAGCTATTTTTTCCCAATAGTATTAAATCTGAGATCTCCCTAAAGCGACAAATCTACTGCATACGTTTAGATTTGCTGTACTGCATCCGCCCAATAAGCTTGAGGATTTCCAGCAGTAATGGAACTTACTGCACACAGAGTACTTGACTGTGAGCACACACAACAGCTACAACATGAACATGAAGCAACAGATTTATTACATGTGTACAAAACAACCACCCTGTCTATGCTTGGTAAACCAGAGAACCATGAATCAATGTATGTATACTGTCCTGTGTACACACACTACATCCAATGCATTCAGAAGTGCTGAATCTCTTGCAGATATTAGACCCCTACCACGAGAAAGGAAGAGGCAAAGGCACGTATCCCCTTGATATTAATTAAAAGGAGGACAGAGACCTACACAATTTTAAAAAGCATGACTAGTGCTTTACAATATTACTAAAAAGCCTCATAATCCTGATGTCACATGAAAATTTCTTTGATTAAAAATATCCCACCTATAGATTGTAAACAGCAACTAAAAATTCTACTGGATAAACCCTCATCCTACTTTAAGGACAACCTTGTAATGCCTAAAGTCCCCAGCCCTGAGTAACTCAATGAATACTTCCATCATCAATTCTGACCTAGCTTAATAAAATGATTCAGAATTTGCCATCATGCTAGTTTCAGGCCCAGTCCTATCATGTCTAACATTCATGTAGGGCTGACAAGGACAAGTAGCCTTAAGGTAATGTTAGTCCTAAGAGAAGAATTTGGCCAGGGAGGAAGGAGAAAGGGGTAAGGCAGGGAAGGGGAAGAGAGAGGTGCTGAAAGGGACAGAGATTAGAGGCCCAGATAACTCAGCTGGATTCAGGGATGGCAGCCAGACTAAGCTGTGGCCTGATCAACACAGCTAAGCAATCTACATCTAAGTTGTAGGCTTCTATGGTACAGCATGCTATGTTTACAGGTAAAACTAGGCTTCAGGATGTGCTTGAGTCAAATATTGTCAGTCAGTGGTTTGTTTCAGCTGATTTAATATCACGTGTACTACAGATTAATGGACGACTAATTATACATTGTCCACTTGCATTTAAAAACTCCTGAAAGTTTTTCAACAAGGTAGAACAAAAATGCCAGCAACATATATGAAACTAACATAATGTAATATTTTCTTAATACACAGTAAAGCCTGAAGAACTGAAAAAAGATTTACAGTCTCACCCATCTGTCTCTCGATGATGAACTAGTCTGAATAAGTTCCATGTTCTTGCAGGCAAGTAAGCGACTCCGTACTTTATATACACAACGGTACACTTCTGCCAAGGCTTTGCCAGGCTGGTACCTACAAAAAAGAGACCCAAACCAGAAAAAAATCATACAAACTTTCTTGAAAAAATTGAAGTTGAACTTTTAAAAGCAGGTTTAAGTTACTTGCCTGCTCTCACCACAAGCTTGGCTAAGTAAACTTGTATGTTTCAGAAGTGCTGCAAGAACAAATCTGGACACAGTATCTAGGAGTGATTCATTACTTAAAGTTGCAGTATCCCAATCTGAAAATAGAAAGGGTTCATCAAAACTGGCTATGGTTTCCAACAAACAAACATATTTTCAATGACATTAAAAAAATCTTTACCCATTTAAGTCTTTAAATTTAGAAGTAGTTTTAATGCTTAAGAAATAAGTTTAACATCAATAACACATAAGTACACTGCTTCAGACAAACGTGTTTTGGTCTGCTTAAGGCACTTAAGTCTAACAGCCAGCCAAGGGTATGCACACAAAGTGCCACCAGAGACTCCAAGAGCTGAACTTAGGGTGCAACCTCTCTTTAAAGCACGGATACTGAACTGGAACTCTTCTCTTTACCGAGCCACTGATTTACATGGAACTTCTTTAGAAACACACCACATTTGAGGCTTTCTGCTCTTTTACACGTGGTTGAAACCACACTCGAGAATTACTTTGCAGACTCACTTATGATGAAAAAGCCTTATCTCCAGTAGGAAAGCCAACTATTAACATAAGCACAAGCTTAAGCACAAGCTTCACTGCCAATATTAACAAGAGACATTGCCAGGTCTCAAAATTAAGGTTTGACCAGTATATTCAGAAACTGACCTTTTCATTTAAAAATAGTTTTTCCCTACTTTAAAAAGAACCATTACAAAGGTAATACTGTTCTAGTATAAAAATACCAAACTGCTAAGCAAACCTCCACAAGGCACTGTAATTTTTCATGGGGGTGGGGGGTGGAAATTACTTTACCACTTCCTTACAAATATCTTCATAATATCTTTTTCAATTAAATACTATCTGTGAATCCTTGCAAACTGCTTTAGAAATCACAAAAACTTACCTGGCCACATACAGTTTAGTCTAACATACCTGCTCCTTAGCAAGTTCTATTACTTTCCATTTGATGCTATGCTAACCATCACCATACAACTTTCAGTCACCTTGTATTGTGAACTGAGCAGAACCACATCGACTTCTAAAACACCCAATTCCTAACCAAAATAATACAAATTAGCCTGTTCATCTCAGATTTTGTAAACAGACAATCAGCATTTTTTACTGGAATTCCTACTTCTGTGGAATTCTGCAACAGAATTCTCTCTGTTGCTCTCAACAGGCACACAATGCCATTTGCTGTCTTCTTGGTCTGGCCTAGCTTTGCCAGAGCTACAGAAAACTATCTCTGGATCCAGCAGAGAGTTACAGTACAACTGCAATGCTTAGTGGATCTTATTAAAAGGAGACCTGGGAAGGTTGCTTGAGCAGAAACCCAGATTTTAGATAATAAGCATGCAGAACCATTAATAGTCTAAGACCAGCCTCCCAGAGACTTGAAAAACAAAAGATGACTTACCCCTTCATGCCATTCCTAACATATTTTGCAAGTTACTTTGCCTTCCCCCATCTCCTCCCCATCAATTTTTCTTTTTAATTCCAAGTTTCACCCTGTTCTACTAGGAAAACAGAAACACCAACAACTGAGTAAGCAAACAAGAGTCTCTTTTTTCTAGTTTGGAAGGAAAAAGAACATTGAACTACATGTTTGTCAATCACTGGAATCAATGTCAAAAATAAATAACAGAAAAAGCAAAAGAAAGATTGTGGAACATGACAATAAATTAAGTTTATCATGTTGCAGAATTAAAAGTCGTTGGCAAAGAAAATACAGGATTCTGCTAGGCGTGTATTTGGAGCATGTAATGTGCTTTTAACACACACACGCGCACACGTATCTATTTTCAACATCTTACCTTTACTAACAGCATAGTCTTGCATACTGATCCAAAGGCTCCTTGCTGGCTCTTTTGTACAACCCAAGGCCAAATCAACGTAGACTGTAATCTCAGGTCTCAGCTTATAATCAAATGGCTTCTGTTCCTCATTTCCAGATAGGGCCACTTCTAATAAGGAGCTCATGCATTTGTCTAACAGAAGGGAAATACCTAAGAAATTAAACTCTGAAAATTTTGAGGATTACATGCATCAATCTAAAAGTGTATAAAACAGCTTTCACTCTCCACTTCACTTAAAAAAAGAAATTAAGACATCTCATTGTTCGACTACAAACTCACGTTAGGTAAGGAAAAAAGTCACTTAGAGTTACAATTTACATAAAACCTATGAAGATCCAACTCCGCTTCAATAGCGTAATTCTGTATCATTAATTCTACCTGAACTATATAGCCATACACTTGCAATTATTGTATGGACTCATTTCAAATTATTATGTCTTGTAAGTAGGTCTTGAAGTCATCTACTCAGCATCAGAAGAAGAAGGAGATATCAACTAAGAGCAACAGGCCACAGAGAAGCAGAAGCAGGTGCATTATTCAGATAGGAAGGGATGACTTGAAATACTAATGCGGAGTCCTGTTAGCACTTCTGGTAGATTAGAAGGATTGAAGTTTGTTGTTAATAGTATTATTTCTAATTAATAAAAATTCCACTTTGTAAGTAGAATACAATTTAAGATAATCTTTTTCAATAATTAACATTAACAGTGGAGCCCCTGGTGTGTCTGTTAAATGCCCAGCATCTAAGAGTAAAACACTTAAAATTAACCCAGTGAAGCCTGTGTTGCTTCTTTCACTAAGAAACTGCACGGTTTTTTTCTTCCACATGCATTTCCAAGACCGTTTGTGAACTGCAGCATATACTTAAATACCCGTTTTCCAACTTTTTGTATTACTAGATAAATAGACGAGAATGCTGAAAGACAAACCCTAAGTACACAGACTTATTCAAACATCATCAGAAATTTCAAAACTGAACACAAATATTTACAATAACAATTAGACACTTGCATTTAACAGCTTACCTAAATGAGGAATATCCATTTCCACTCCGTCACTGAAAAGTGGAGTTTTCAACCAATAGGCTGTATCTTGTTCCTCAGGGGACACTGGAGGTCCTTGAAGCATGCCACCAAGACACCGCCCAATAAGCAAAGCTACAGTTCTCTCTAGATCAACAAGCCATACCCAAGACTGGGCAGGCTGTGGTAAGGGCACTCCAGCAGGATCAATTAATTCAGGTCCACCTAAAAGTATTAGCAATGAATAGTCAAATTAGTCACTGTTGCCCAGATGTTAAAAACAATTCCAAAATTAGTAAAATTAATGGCAGATCTTGTTAATATTTCCCAGTTAATAGCAGATTTGCCCCTCAGACAACAATCTTAAACTGAAGAAACAGCAGTTAGGACAAAGAGATCGCTTAACATTACAACCTCAGCAGCAGCAGAGGCCATCACCATTCATGGTACAACTGTTCATATTCAATGAAGTAAAGGCTGTTTTAGGCTCTGCCCAAGCACCTTTTTTGTCCAATACATATTTCTTTGTGTTCTGATAAACATGTATAGATAACAGCACTCAATTAAAGCAGAAAATTTTGCCAAAAACATTAATGAAAAATCCAATGAATGGCAAATAAGTATAGCACCTCCTATCACAAATTTCAGTCACTTTACCTCTTTCTTTATATTTCTATTTCATTGGCACCAGAAATATCTGGTGGCACATGTTCAGGAAGTTAGCAAGTAATTCATGATTTTAAGTTAAAATTCTATTACACTACAAAATGGAAAGCAAAAGTAAAATTTGGAAATGAAAATAAATAGATCACGACAAAATTATCTACTAGTCAGGGGAAGTTCAGATTAGACATTATGAAAAGATTCTTCACTGAGAGGGTGGTCGGTCACTGGATCAGAGTCCCTCAGGAAGTGGTCACGGTACCACGCCTGTCAGAGTTCAAGAGCTTCTGGGCAACACTCTTAGTCATATGGTTTAGTTTTATGTAGTACTGCAAGGAGTTGGACTCAACTATCTTTATGGGTCCTTTCCAACTTGAGATATTCCATGATTCTAAAATCAGCTTTTCTTTTACAAGTAAAGAATGGTATTTTCATGTATTACAAACTTAGTATTTTCAGTTCAATATATGTATTTCCCATAGAGCTCTTGGATTCCCACTCAAGTCAATAAACATTCTGGGTTGACAGAATAAAGAAGTTTGCCTGCAGCTCAAAATATTTCATGGCAAGGGATGTTAACACATTTAGGAATTTGAAAAAGGAGACGTAGCAAGATGCCTAGCTTAAAAAAAACAAAGCCATCTTAAAGGGGAAAGTTAAATTTCCACTTCAAAAAGGTGACATGCCACTCTTTATTTTTCATATTAAAAGTGTGTTAGCTATTACACTTACCATGAAGTGGCCACTGTAATTCCTGATCTTCTAAAAGGGCTGCAGCAGGTAACAGTCTATTAAGGCGATCTAAAGGTGGCAACAGATCTAGCAGGTAACTCAACAAAGGCCGAGCTACTGATACTGGTAGTAACAATAGTGAGTTGACAATCTGAGAGAGCATACTACCAGCAGCCGACACATAAATTACACCTACAGAGAAAAAAAAATAATTCTGAATTATACTTATAGCTATACAATTATATTCCAAGCACAATTTAACAAGTCAGAAAGAACTGCATAAAAATCGCTCAGCTGTCTCAAAATGTCTCAACTGTACATATTGAATTGAGGGGTTTGTTTAGTAATTATTAATCTATTCCATATTTTACTTTCACATTTTTCAGTAATATCAGAAAAAATGTACTTTTAAAGAGAGAAATCTAGAACTAACGAAACTGAAACAATAATGCAGAGACACAATATCCTCTCTATTCTGTATTTTTTCTGTATGCAAGATGTTCTATCGAAAACATGAACCAGTTGCTACCCTTGGGTACATACTTAATCTCCTCCTTTGGGGGAAGCTTGGGATGTCTACTTTATCAGATTGAGGGAAAATAAGGTATTTTATTATTCAAATCTAAACAAATAAGAACTGCCCTGAGCTTACGGAGCCACCATTACTGATTTTTCCACGAATATTTACCTCTCAGTTTTTCCCCAACACTACCATTCCAAGAGCTTTCCTTAAGCAGTGTTGCAGAACGGGAATAGATATCTGTAGCATGAGGCAATAAAAGCTGAAGGTGTTTGTGAAGCAGTGCCACACTGCTGGAATTCTGGAAGGAAACAAACATACCTAAGAATAATTCTGTAAATGTATTTAAGGGGTTAATTATTTAAATCAGTTTAGCTTTCAAATATTCAGAAGATTTTCAACAGGGACCTTACAACATTCTGGTGTTTATGCATATTGAATTAATTCCCCCCCCCCAAATGATAAAAATAAGGGCACACACCTCACTAACACTGTTGATGTGGCAATAAGCCAGCAATTGTTTCTGCAGTGAACATAAAAGCTCATGAAGATGAGCAGGTTGGCTGTTTTCCGATGATGATGTACCCAGTAAAAATTTATCACTGTTTTTTTCCAGTTCTCCAAAGGCTTGGTCCTATTAAGACAAAAAGCGGGGGAAAAAAAGAACAATTAATTCTGCCTTCAAATGCTATAATACTTTACTATAATCTTACAAAGAAGCTTTTTTTACTTCTACCATGTGCACCTGTAATTATCGAAGAAATCAGATAATGCCAAGTGGATTATGGGATAACCAAACTTGAAATTACAATCATTTAGAATATCACAGTAGTGATTGTGATAGCTGTCAGGCGAACTTTTCTATTCCAAAAAAGGGTATTTTCTGATGCAGAAATATTTTTTGTTCAACTCACCATGGATAACTGGATGAAAGAACTTATTCCCCACCCTGCCCCCAAATCACAGTATGTTAAAATAAGTAATAACCGTTTAGAATTTATTGTGGGCTGATAGGTTTCAGATTAGAATCCTTCCTTGCATTATCTAGGATGGCAACAAAAGGAGCAGAAGGTAGATGGCTGCTTGACTTCATTCTGAAATCTACTGAAAAAACTGAGTTAGTTTCAAGTAGAAAATTCAAAGCAGATAGCTCAATCTAAATGTCTGGTGGAGGTCTAGAGAAAAAGAATAAAAAACTAGCAACCCTCACCATCAGGAGCTAGGGATACTATGCCAGACAAGTAAAAATCTCCAATTTCTTTTCACTGTTATATTTAACTGGCTAGTTAAATAAAAAGGGCCAGTCAGTTACTTGCTCTTACACTCCCCTAAACTTTCTAAGAACAACAATCTGTTTGACACACTATTATGTATAATAAGATAGCTGACCTGTACTTGCTGCACTATTATAAGGTAGTTACCCTAACAAAGTTAATTAAACAGATTCACGTTTCTGGTGTCTGCCTATCTTTCTCTGGTGGCTGAGATTATACTGACAAAAAGGGTTCCATACAATCTACTTGATGGATTACATTCTATCTTCCAAAAATTTTTGAAGCCAAAGTAAGAGCAATGAAATACTTTAGTCTGATATGAAACCATCTACATTTACATAAGCCAAGTTAAACAACAAATACCACTATAACAGTATCAGAACCATAATGTTAGAAATTATTTAACTGATTTTAGTCCACTTCAGGACAAATAAATATGGCACTACTACTTTATCTAAACAAAAAGAGCACCATTTTCTGAAAGTGGGGAAAAACTTTTAACCCTTCCAAGTATTCAAAATTCATTACCATTTTAAAAAAATAATAAATACAAGGCCTATACATACTGTATAAAATCCCAAATTTCTTAGAAGAGTCTTCATTAGGATTTCAGCTAGATGAGTATCCGGATGACTACTCTGGACAGCATATGTTTGATCAGAGAGATTTCCATAGCTGATACATAATGAGGAAGTTTCTGTGGCATCAGATGGTGAGCTATAGCCAAGCAGGGAAGCTACATGGGTGTGATCCTGCAAGCTTGTCAGAATAATATCCAATTGCATTCTCTAAAGAAAAATGTTTAGACACAATAAACTTTCTTTGTTAATGAAGACAAAATAATGAGCCAAGAAGAAAAAAACATCAGGCATAGTTATGCAGTAAAAATATTCTAGTAAGATATGAAAATAAGCTGGAGGACTTTAAAAAACAAAAAACAAAAAACAGTGTTTTCCTGCAGATTTGTTATATTAGAGAACAGATAAATATACCAAATTAAATGACCATACCTAGTAAAGATCTGAGATTAAGAGAGAGATATTACACACTGGACCAAAAGCTTTCTTCAGTTTGTTCTAGTTATCTTAATGGGGGGGGAGGGGGGCAATTATTCTAATCTATACATAGGAAAAAGGAAAATGGTAAAAAGCAGGAGAAGCATACATTAGACCAAGGGAGGTGGCAGGTGCAGATAACAACCTTCAATTTCAGTATTGTTCCCCACTATTGCTGGTTATGAATCCTGAAAAATCAAAACTTGTTCTACCCTAGTAATTTTGGGTGTTTTAGTTTGTACCAGTACTAATCTTCAGAAATCTTTAGAAGATTACATCAGAAGATTCCTCTTCATAGTTTCAGTATCAGAGTAAACCAGTCTATTCCACAGTGTATGAAATAAAGGATTTGACCAGGATCCTATGTGTACAGAACTGAATAACAGTTTCTCTCATTTTTTAATCTGAGACTACTGCTGAAGCTTCGGTTCCTACTGCCCTCAAGAACAGAAACAGATGTTCTTTGCATTTCTTTCCTTCCACTTTTAAGATGCTGGGCAAGTCTCCTAACCTGCATTAATACCTGATCTTTACATTCAAGAAAGAAAAAGAAAAAAAGTAACATCCCAGTCATCTTTGCAAAGTAGGGTGAAATCCATGTAGGAAAAGCATTATATAAGTATTCTTAATAGAAATTAGTTAATTTTCTGTTACCAAGACTTGCTAAATCAGGCTAGTATTCAAAAATAACTAATCTTTAAACTTGTCTAGATACTCTAACACAGCAATTCCTAACCTTTCTGTAGTCAACCTTCACTTGAGAAAACATGTAGTGCTCCCTACCTCATTAGATTCTGATTTAGCCAGGCTACCTACAGATTTTGTAAAGTTGGGCTTTGCACTGCATCTCACCAATAACTTGCTTGCACTTTGCAAATGAGGTTCTCCTCACTGTTCAAAATGTTCTAGCAAAAGAAAAAAAAAAAAAAAAACACACCAAAAAACCACACCACAATTGCTTTCAAAGACAGACCTTACCTGTCCTTTTGATAAGCTTTCCCATCTATCAGGACCCTGGGGTAAAAGAGAATGTAGCAATTCCATTCTCTCTCGCAATGGAGGAAGTAGCATAGTTGCTCCTACTGAGAGAGTCTCAATTACAACCTAAAATTAGAGTAGCAGAAAGAACTTTCAGTCGCAGGGGGCAAAGCACCAACTCAACTGTATCTTTAAAAAATACATCAAACACGATATCAAAACATCCACTTAATTTCATTTAACATCAGAATTCTATCACACAATAGCATATTAATCTTTTATTCTGTGATGCAAAGATAGGTGGTACATTGAAGGAGTGAAACGAGACCAACATACTGTCAAAACAATAAAAAATTCTTTGTAAATTTCCCATAAGAGTGCCATCTTAGGAGAAGTTACTCAAGTAAGCTAGTTACTCAATCCACAACATTAACATTTTCAGCTCATTATTACAAGCAATAACAACTAAAATGTTACAAAATAAAAGCAGCTTTTTTAAATTCTTATGCAAACATTCGCCTCTGCTTTCAGATCATAAAACAGCGATGGTGATTAAATTTTTTAACTTTAATGAGTAAAACAGGTAAGAATCATGTTCATCAGAGTGCCAATTTCAGAAAGTCAGACAAATCTCTAATTACACGGTCAAAGAAAGAAAGAAAAGAGAGTAGTAGAATTTGCACATGTGAACAGAAGAAACATTACTTACTTCCTGGATTTCATCAGGGACAGAAGAGTCCATCAGTCTAAACAACAAATTTCGAAGAGGACCAGCTTGCCGGCCAAGAATGCTAGTAGCTACACCTCCAGCCAGTGCAAGTGCAAGATGATTAGAAAGCAGCTTCAAACACAATTTAAGAAAATTGTGATGTTCCCTGTAAAAAGAAATACATCCCTGTTAATCTCTTCTATTATTAGCCTTGCTCCCTTACACTTATTTGTGCACTAAGCTTTTAACTCTCATTTGATTTTGCTTAACAGAAAGATAAGTAAATTACAACTGGGACTTCAAAGAAACTCCTCTGAAAACCTACTGCCAACCTGCTTAAAAGAACAAAAAACAAACCTAGAAGAGAGAAAAGTGCCTTTGTGGACAATGGTTCCAAGAGGCATTCAGTTTAGAAAAGTATTCCCATGAATTAGGAGGCAAAATCATTCCAAAATACACAAATAGGCAGACAAATATATTCCTCAAAAAGGAAAAAAACCCCACCTTTTAAGAAGTAATAAATGTAATCCTCTCTCAGGAGATTTAGGAGTACAATTGGATTAAAAATGAGAAGTCAGGATATTAATTTCTAGTCTTCTTAAAAAAGAAAACTTTTGAAAAACTTTGTAGCAAGGAAAAAAAGATTCATAAGGATCTTTGATATTTATAGTGGTTTTTTGCAAACGTCAGTGAGGAAACATTCATGCTTACGTATTTTATAGCAATACATTAAAAACATCACCTTTCGTGAAAAGACTCAAATCTGGAAGCTGTAATAACGATTACTAATGATTTCTCAAGAGGCTGTTTCAGTCAGCACGGAACTATCAAGATAAGCTTAGTTTTGTTGCATTTCATTTTCTGGAGCACCTTCCAGAAAAGACAAATTTGTGGAAATGCAGAAAGGCTCCCCAAATCCAAAGCAAGGAAAATGCTTCTTGCCCATATATTTCAAACCTAAGTGACATTTCATGTCTATGAATCTCACATTTGTAAAACTGCACTTTCTAAAATAATGGAATATCTTATCTTTAAAAAAAACCAAAGAAACAAACAAAACCCCAAACCACCACATGGAACTGATCATGAAATATCCCAAACTGTCCACCACTAACCTCTGTCTGTATCAGAAGCAAACTGCTGTAACTGTAATACTATGCCTCATTACAAAGTTCCACAGCCAATCAGTTCCTGAAAAAATTGAACTGCCTTTCTCCATTTTGTAACAGTTACACTACTTGACATAACCTGAACAACAGAGTCATACATAACCTTTAAAAAAGTCTTTCATGCATTCTGAACAATTTCTAGTTCTCCAGAGGTGATCAGAGACCTTGAGCTGCAAGAAGAAAATAGCCCACCCCCCCATGCTAAAAACACTTGTAGAAAAATATCCTAATTCCTTAGATAGAAACAGGGTTTTATCAGAGCATTGATCCCAACTCAAAACACAATGGCAACTATACACCTCCCAGTCTGAGCATCATACATGTGTTAGTCAATAACTGAATGTATGGATTGATGGATTATCACTTGAAGAGGTTTTTTTTTGCCTAAGATTATCTGTAGATTAGAGCCAGTAAGCATCCACTCAAACAGGTTATAGGAAGAAAAACTGGCAAAGCAGAAATAATGTACAGAAATAGTAAACGCATTTCAACTATATAGAAAAATGTGTTTTAAAGGATAACTAAAAGAAAACATTTCATTCGGTGTATAATTAAAATCAATTCCACACAAAAGATCCTGCTACATTTGAGGCACTGAAAAGCTCCTGTGTTATACAAACAAACAAATGGCACCTGAATGAGCAAATAAAACAGACTTGTGCTTGTTAAAGAAAAGACTAACCAGGACTAAGCCATGCACCACTGCTGTAAAGAAAAAAAAATTTTTTATAAATCTATAACATGCATATGACGTATATACCTTGATGAAGGAAAAGGAAGAGGGGGAATTTCACTGTTAATTTTGTCACAGTAGTGCTCAAGAAAAGAACGAAGATGCGAAAAGGTACTTTCTTCAAGGTCTACACAATAGGGTCTGTGCCACGCCACAACTTGCCTGGAATCAAACATCAAAGCAAGTTAACTACTGAAAATATTCTAACTGCTTTAATAAATTAACAGTTTGAGCAGGTTGTGTATGCGCTTGACCAAACCAATTTTTTTCTTAGAACAAACTAGTATGATTGAGGCAGACTAACTTCCTGATCCCTGAAGGTATTTTCTGCTCTCTTTTCTGTAAAGTTCTTTACAAATCACTCTTCATTTATGAACAAAAACACCTACAATGCCATAAATATAAAGCCATACATGTTTAATCTGATTCTTGCAAAAGCTGACCAGTATTCACAAAGCCGTTTTTAGTACAAATGCCAGATTATAAAGACACTTTGATACAATGCAGGGAGAATTCAAAAGGAGTAGTACCACTCAGTACTGTTTTGAGTCTCACTATTTTCTTAATCGATTTTTATAAGATTGCTCTCTTTAAAACAGGGCATTTGAAATTCTTCCTGAATTATCTTCCAAATATTAAGTTTTTCTATTCCTTTGTTTTAGTCCATGTATAAATCTGATGCTTACTGCTTCATTTCAATCACTTGCTCATGTCTTTGGTGTAACAAAGTATTATTTCAATTATTGTATATTAATAACCAAACTATTTATTTAAGTACTTTTTTTTAGTTTAGGTTAACATGTAACCACCCAGAAATTTGTAAAGATGTTTAAATCCACATCAGTAATTTGTCTAAACATCCCCATTTCCCAAAGTCTTCTGCTTAGTCTACTCATTATTACACTAAAGGAAACTGCCTAAGCCATAAAAAATCCTGTCAGAAGCACAAAATAAAAAATACTGAGTTGTTTCTCCTCCTACTGCCTAACTTGTTGATTTTTAGTAAACAGAGGTAAATTTTTGTCTAACAGCAGGCAAGAAATCTTCATATACAAAGAAATTTGTATATAACGTCCAAATCCTTGGTGCTGCTATATTTTCACTTGTAAATTTAAAAAGAAGAAAAGAAATTTAAATTTAAAAAGAGGAAGAGAAGAGGAGAAAAGAGAAGAAGAGAGAGAGGAAGAGAACGAGAAGAAGAGAGACGAAGAGAGAAGAAAAGACTTTCCAGTCCAAAACATTACAAGCAGAATACTTGAAACGCATTACATGGTTAACACTTTCAGGAAAGAGTTAAATGTATCCCAAAGTGGACTTGTATGAAAAAAAAATTTATACCAATGTCCCCCAATGTCATTGTTACCTGTCCCTTGGAAGAGCTGTCCAGGCAAGGCTATGGGACGTTCCTGCTGAAATCTGTTGAATTGCAACTCCATCTAAACCACTTACTTTCTTCGGTTTAGTAATGGGACCAGTAGAGTTTCCCTGACCACACTGTCCCATTGAATTGTTACCCCAAGCATAAACTTCATTATCTATAAAGTAGAAGACAAAACCTGAGATACAATTGCTTTTGATTAAGAGGGGGATTATGTATTTCTACACCTTATTCTTTTTACCGTGAGAAAGTGCCAAACAGTGACTGTCACCAATCGAAATATCAACTATTCTTGTAGCAGCCAGTTCTTCAATAAGCTTGGGTCTGAGAGCAGTTGCCTCTGAAGAGCCACAGCCAAGGCATGCACCGCAGCCCCATGCATAAACCTAGAGCAAACAAACCACAAAATAGTAGCATGTCAAATTTGTATTACTGGTGACCAAGAACAAACAAAATACCAGATAACCACTTGCACAATAATTGCAACTATGCTTTCAACATGTACAGTATTTTCAAGACTCTAATGTACATTTCGCATCATCTGCACTTCTTCCCCCAACTACTCAGATCACTGGCCACAGAGCACATCAATGGGGAGGCTGTTCTAAGAAAAGAAACAGCTGCAGTAAACTTCAACATGCCTAATCCATACTTTTAAAACCCATTGCCTTTGAATCACAGTGGGGTGCAGGTGGGGGTCAGTTAGGTTACATGTGTAGAAATGCTTATTGTATTACATGTACATACATCATGCCAGTAAGGAGTCTTATTTACCAGCTAAACATTTCACTCCAAGCTCTCGTGAGATTTTTCAGATTAGAAATAAAATTTTCAGTTAACACCTATATTCTAAAATACACATACATTTAAAAAAAATTATTAAAACACTTAACCACCTGAGTTGGTTAATGCATTAAGAATTACAAGCATTTCACTGCTTTTTGCTTCCAGAACCCACTTTGCTTCCTGAATCCAATTTGATTTTGCATTGGTTACATTTATTAACCTAAAAATAACTCATTTTCTGTGGCTAAACAAGACTCTTGAAAAGTAGTCTAAACTACTTTTAGACTCTTGAAAAGAGTCTAAAAAGACTCTTTTACAGGATTCTTCAGCACATTTTTAATTACTCTAGTGCATTAGGACCTCAGTATTTTAGTTAATCTCTAATCAAGAACTTTACTGATATTTAAGTACTAGTTGAATATTTTCTCAACAGTCAAATAACAAATGCTGAAATAATGAACCCACACCATCTTCACCAACTCTCACCATTTGAGTGAAAACTTGTTTTTGCCTACCTGCCCTGTTGATGTCAAGGCAAGTGAAGACTGGCTCCCAGCACAAACTTTTCGAATAAACATTCCTTGCAAGGCTTCTATAACTTTAGGTTTATACACTCTGTTTGTATCACCATGACCAAGTTTGCCTGCAAAAGGAGGGAACACAAGTGGAAGGTATTTTCAATACATAAACTATGACAACTAGAAGTACCCAAAACCAACTCTTTTTGGATTTCCAAAAGTGTCAGAGTATATATTCAAAATTAAAACATGTTACAATTTTTATAAAACCTATTCTCTTTCAATTGCAGTAATACAGACTTCAAGAAATACATATTTATTATAGTGTATTTAAAAATTGAAATATTAATTCCATATATCTACACTATTTATTGCCTGCTGTTTAATTACTAAAGCCTTCCAAAGCACTAAACCTTTTCACATTCAGCAAAATAAGATTATTTTACAAAGTGACTTGAAAAAAACCCCATCTTTTCTGCATTTTTTTCTAACAGCTGTGTGCATTTGTGTAACCATTAATATTTTTATTCCCTTATTCCTCCTTTAAGTTTCTCCTGAAAGCAGCTATTTCTCTCCACAACTTCACCATTTTCAATCAATGACCTCAAAAACAAGGACTGTCACTAGACCATGTCAGTGTGCTGACAGAAAAACATTCCTCAAAAGGAAGGCAAAGAAACAAAATCAAATGTGAAATATATTACAAAACCTGGTAATTTTTACAAATGTTATGCTTTGATTCATTTTGCTTTAGCTTTCATACAACACTGTAGTAGCGTATCATTAATATCCAAAAGCCAAATTCCTACCCAGTTCTATTAACCACCAATTTGATTATGAGATTTCTGTAGTCTGCATTTTCCTCTCTTCTCACACTAGGCTAGGAAGCAATAATACAGCAATTTTAATCTGACTTTTAAATTTTATCTAGCAGCATAACAAAATTTAGCTAAATATGGTAATAACAGAAAATGAATGATTCTGTGTTTGACAAAGCGTCTACTGGCAATGAAGGTCAGAAGCCCTTCATTTCTGAGATGGGACGTGTTTCTTCAAGAGGCAGTTTAAATGCAACAGTTTCTAGTATGTGAATACAGTTATTACCATATCAAGTGAGTGAGTTTATTTTAAAGTTATCAGCATAGCATTTTTTCCAGAATTGCTTATGCATTCATTGAGCTTTCTGCTCTGTGAAACACCTCTTCCTTCTGATATCCTTTCTTAAAGTCTATATTCTTGCAGTTAAACTTAAAATATTGTATTCAGGTTTTACTAAAATCCTTTACTTGAACAGCTACCAAATGACAAAACCCCTCCCCCCCCAACTTCAAGAGTACTGAGGCTACGAGGTAGATGGAATAAGATGAAAATTACTACCATAATGTTAGTTTTACCTACCATTGTCTCCTCCTCCAAATGACCATACTGTTCTCCCATCTTTGGACAGAGCTATTGTGTGTGAACTGCCACAGGAAACCTCTCCTACGTTGCTAATATCTTTTACTAAAGTTGGAATGTTGCGGCTGTTGCTGTCACCATGACCTAAGGAAAAAAAAATTTTTCTTTTTGTGAAGACTTAAGTTCTATTTATGGTTTGTAATTTCAGTAAGATTTTGCAAACCCCATATACATTGTAATCATCACATAATATAATTTCTGCCCGCTTTTTGGAAAGATTTGTAGTAAGGTTTGGAAGAGATCTGTAGTAAGGTTAACAAACATATCATTTTTATAAGATGTACTCCATCCATAACACTTGTTCATACCTTACTGCCAACTAAATCATAGGACTATTTTCTACCTAGTTTAAAAGAAATAAAAAGAATTACTAGCACAATTGCCTTTAATACTAGTTAATTAGGTAGCTACACTTCCTAATACTGGGCAGCAGGTAGCCTGAACAGCATGAGGAAACTAAAACGAGAGCATACTCTTACTACTGTCAATACAAGCATATATACTGCACAGACAAATAAACCCAACAAACTAGCTAGTTTTAGACAGTCGCAATTCTAACTGGTCCTTTCTGCAGAAGCCCAATACATTACAGTATCACCTACTTCACAATAAGTATGACTTACATGTCTAAAACTACAGAAATGCTGCAGATATGGAAGAAAAATGGGGAAGAGAGGGGAAAGAATACTACATGATATCCATAACTGATTAAATGTGAACAAGTTACTATGACCTAACTAAATGCTATTTTTTAGCTGCACACTGGAACTCACCATTGCACACTCCAAGCTCCCCAAAGCACATAAAAACCCCACATGAACCTAAAACTCAATGAGAACATTTCCACAATTCAGCCCAAAATTGTAGGTTAAACCTCTAACCCAGTGTTCTTAACAGCAGGGGTAGACTCAGCACTTCCACTGATTACCTTGAAAAACTGTGAAACACCGTTCTCCTCTTCTGCCCCTGTCAGGTACTTGCTTTCACCCCTCTACTTGGCAATCATGACATTCAAAGCAAAGACAGCAGAAAGGAACTAAAGCCCAACTTGAAGCAATTTTCTATGCAAAAGCTGTTGGTTCAACTGAACCTGCTTGAGAAGGGTGGTTTTATACTAGGCATACCAGCTGTACAGCAAAGATGATGAAATATACAAGTGAAATTTAAGCATAATACTGTGGCTTTCGTTTCAGTTAAATGAAACTTTTTGGACATATTAAGATAAAAGGACATCAACCCATTCTGGCAAACAATGTCAAGTATCCTTATTAGTATCACATTAGAATCAGACCCTTGATATTATTAGCCAGTTATTCATGACTGTTCAAAGAACCATCCTACCGTCACTAGATTACGTTTATGTAGAATTCCAGTTTAAAATGTCTACTGTTTACATTTAAGTGACAGTGGCAATCAAATATAGTCTTATGAATGAACAAAGGCAACTATTCCTGAAAAAAAAATTTAAAAAAATAGAATCTTTGTAATATTAACTGCATTAGAATCTTTTAAGTGTCTCTGCACTGGTTTTAATACAGTCAGTCACCTATATACACACACCTCTACACATGTATTTAGAGGAGACAATAAGAGAACAAGGAAAATACGCATATAGTACCATTACCAGACACAGGAATTCTTTCAAAAGCATCTCATGAAATTTTAAAGTTACCTAATCTTCCAAAGTCTCCTTCTCCCCATGTATATAGCTCTCCATCTTCTGTAACAGCAGCACTATGTCTGTATCCAGCTGATACACAAACAACAACCTACATTACATGCAAAAATAAAAATCAAGCTTTTACACAAAATGAACAGGAAGTTTGAAAGCTTATGAAAGTCAAGTTTCAGAGGCATTCTATGTAAACTGACTTGTTCACTTGTGTGGAGCAAGTACACACATAAATTAAGCTTTGCAATCTTTTCTATTCAGTATTTGATAAAGCAGAAATCGGTACACAAAGAGACAAGTTTATATATAAACTCGTCATAATTTATTTATCAAGCAAATTTAACATAATGATATCCTAGTCTTACAGCAGCAAAATGAAGCATCAGTAGATGTTTAAAACACTGGCCAAAACATAGACAGATAGGGAAGAGAAGGCCTTTAGGACAATACAAAGCCACTTATCAAATGAAGTCACTGAAGAGTTGTATAGGAGAAGTCCTAATGTTACAGCTAACAAAAGCAACCATCTCCTGGAATGTCACTGCAGTTCAGCAAAAGCATATGAGCAAGTTTTACTATTAAGACTATGAGAAGGTTTACTGACAATGCCATTGCCTAAATCACATGCCTAAAGGCAATCATAAATTTTAGTGCTTTGCTGAAAGCAAAAGCAGCTTCTAAGAGAAGTTTAGAAAAAACACAGAACTTTTCTTAAGATTTTCTGTATTTCAAATTTTACACGTCACAACTGAACAGAACAAAAATAGGTGTTCTACTACAGAAAACATACCTTTCCTTGCAGAGGACCCTGAATAAGTTTGGGATATTTCTGAGTTGAACTATTTCCATGTCCCAATTTTCCATAGTCACCATCACCCCAACTGAAGACTTCCCCTTCTGTTGTAAATGCTAAAGTGTGACCATCAGATCCTTTTGAAGATGACACTTTTTTAATAGACCTATGAGGCTCAAAAGTCAGTTTTTTCAATGTGGACTGATTATTGGAATCACCCAGTCCTAGTCTCCCATAGCTGCCTTTACCACAGGCTCTAACAGAACCATCCGTAGAGATAACAAATGTACAATACTGTCCAGCTTCAATCTATAAATAAAAAGGTTATGACAATAAAAAAGAAAGATTAGATAAATGTAAAATTCACATATAGGTCTAGAAGTCTGTATTTTTAAAAACAGAATGTCAGGTTTCTTTACATAACCCTTTCATATAACATAATATAAACTTTAAGGAGAATTTGCACTTCAGCAAGCAGTACAATTCAAATTCCTGGAAAACACTTTATGAGTAAATCCATTTTCTTGAGGTAAAGGATGTAAATAGCAATTGATCTATTATTTGCATCTCTCCTACAGACTACAGAACTCAGGCTGCCTTCAGATCTCCAAGACTCATGGATGGAAATGGACAGTCTTTGAAGGTATCTTAATTTTTTTAAGATTAAAAAGACAAAATAGCAGCTTGATAAAGCACTGTAGGTTTTGCTTAGTTTTAACCAGCACCAAGAGGTAACATTACAGAAATACGCCAAATGCTAAAAATCCACTACCATTTGAGACTATGCATTTTAATTACATAAACACCAAAGAAATAAGACTAAAAGGTTTTTAAGAAAGAACTTGCCTCTATTGGAAAGTCGGCACGCAGCTGAAGAATGACCTAATAGCAAACCAACTAACCCTGGAATAATTTCCTATAGGATTCTTAGCACACCATAAGTGCAAAGCAGGTTCAAATCTGAGGCATAAAGGCACTGCATGTCCACATCACAATATGGCACAAAGCAGGTGGTAGGCTGCACAGTGACAGCCCTATTTACTGTGAATTAACTTCTTCATACAGACAAATCCTACAAAGATCATCAATGAAGGTTAAAGAAAAAATTCTTTAACCCAGTGGGAAATCACATAAATAGGTTGTATGGGTGTATACCATACTATTTAAAGAGTAATCCATTCACTCAGATCACTCATTCCACTCTTGTGTATTAGTGTTTTGTTTAAACAAAGTTTTTTGAATGCATAAATTTGCTTTATGATGCCTGGTCCTGCAGTCCATTGACACATAAAATATATCAGTGATGTCAATAGAAACAATTCCACAAAATGTACCTTAATTGTCCAGTAACCAAAAAAATGCTTTTACTTAAGTCAACACTGCAAAGCCAATATAGTAACAGAAAAGCAAACTGTTATATTCTGTGTCACGCATCAACAGAAGTGCTCAGTTGCAACTGCAGAATCTGTGACTGAGAGCAGAAAGAGCATACTGTATATTGATTTTCAGAAAGATAATTAAGGTTGCTGTGCCAGCAGTTAGCCTGGTTTGGACTTTTAAACTAGGCAACCTTGGTGTGAAAACCACCAGTGGAACAGAAGATTAAGCAGTTAAGATAACTTTTAAACAACTGTAAAAAAAATAAATAACTACAGGCAAGTAAATTCGTCTCTGTAAATGCATTTCATCCAAGTTAGATAATTCAATTGTTCTTGTTATATCAATATCAATCTCTGTATATCATTAAAAATGAAAAAGAATGTTTTTTCCAGGAATCAATAAAAGTAGTGAGATACTTTCAGTAAAACAACTTCTGTGATTACTTCTGAGCATCTGCTTCATTACAACTTAACACTTCAGAAATAAAGTACTATTTTCCAATTTCATACTGTAACTATGAAGCTGTTAAATGTTACATAAATTACCACTATAAATGTCACTCACTGTCTGTGCATCAGAAAAACTTGGAGCAAGTTTGGGTTGAAGTATTTTCTCTTGAGTTCCTTCTACCAGTTGATGACTGCTGTTGCTACCCCAAACATAAACTTCACAGGTCTCGGAAACAATGGGAGCATCACCCGTTTGAATGCTGTCAGGACTGGCACATGTTCTTGAATAGTCTGATGCCATTCGACAAACCTATTAAAATGAGAGATTTATTACACAGTAGCATTTTCATTTCTTTCCAAATAGTCACAATGTTTAATGCAACTTCAATTTCCCTTCAATATGATTCTCTGCCTGAAACACAAATCATCCATCACCGTATCATTAGCTTGCCCAAATTACGTTGTTTCTCTACATCTTCATTTTTCACCTTTTTTTGCCTTCCTCTTCTACTTCAGAGTAACTCAGCAGAGACTGGACCATACCCACATGCACACACCAATCAGATGTGTGAGGGGGAAGGAAACTACAGCTACCTTAAACTCAAGGTTCATTTCAAGACATACCTCTTCAAATAAACACAGAGCTGCCTCGTAAAGAGAACATAAGCCGTCAGACGTTCTAGTTGGCTCTCTCCATTGACTTCGATCAGCAGATGATCCCTACAATTTTTAAATGTTATTATGAGAAAAATACTTCCATACAGCAACAGTGCACCTGTACAAAATACATTAGGGATTTGTTCTTACAGTTAAGCAAAATTGAAAGCTATTTCTATAAGCATATGTAAACTACCTTTCTCCCCGAGCTGTGGTATCTGCATACACTTCAGGATAACAAAAATGTAATAAGTGCTAAACATTCTTATTTATTCATTTTTGTGAAAATATCTGGGTCTAGAGTTAATTTCTCCTAACACTGTTTTGTTCTGAAATGCATCTAATTTGTGTCGAGTTTAATGTGATTATTTTTTAAAAATGTCTAATCATAATTATTTTTGTGTTTACGTATCTCCCATATTTTGGTCTCTAATTTTACATCTAGTCCAAAACCAACAACCAATAAAGCTGCCTATCAGGACATTCAATCCAATTCAGATCCTGCCACTGCCATGCTCTTCTCATGGTCCCCATGCTTTAAATTTTTTAGTTTTTAAAATTCATGTTTTTTAGAAAGCATTACAAGCCTGAGAGAAAACAATGCTCACCTCAGGGAAAAAGTCATTCCCTGTTTCCGTCTCAGCCTATGAGGCAGAAGCTTGCCACGGCTTCTGACTGCATATTGTGATACCATTTCATACCTTTAAAAAGAATATTCATCTAGGACCAGAAGTAAGCACTCAATATACAAAGCAGTGTGCCATACTTCCAAACAATGTAGCTCATTTTCTTATTGTATTAATTTCTGAGCAGTAGCAAAAATGCTAAACATCTCAAATCTTACTGATTCTCCAAAGAGGTATAAGCAGACGTCCAGGTTAACTGGAGAGTAGGAACGTCCAACATTAGTAACTTTGAACAGGCAACAAGGCATACTGCAAAACTTTGAATTCTAAGCAAATTCAGCATAGCAAGCCTTAAAAACAGTTCCATAATTTCTAACTTTCTTGCTATGAACTTAAATGTAAAGTGCAAGTGGATCAAGTACATCTTTGATTCTTTCTCTGAAGTTAGAGCATAATGCCAAAAGTGACAACACAGGGATTGCTTTGCTGTTTCATCTTACCTATGAGGAAACAGGCGGGCACAGGGAGGGAGAGAAAGAGACAGTGAGTAACAAAGCAAATACTGGGAAAAAAAATTCACACACCCCCTCCCCCTTTTTTAACATACTAAGCAAACTATTGAGCAAACTAGCATTCAGTGTTGAGAGACCATTTAAAGTTAAGAATGCAACTATATTCGCAATGTAGAAAAAACAAAACTGGTATACCTACCAAAGATCGTCGCATCTGTGTTAATATACTCATAAAGCAATCAAAGCTGATCATCCCTTCTGGACTTTGCAGCAACTTGGTTTTCTCCATAGAGTTTACTACAGCTGAAGCACCTAAAGCCATCTCTATCCATTCAAGAAGGTATCGTAAGGAACCTCGTTGGGCAGCCAAGCCAAGAAGCAATTCAGAAGCTAATCTCCGACCTAAAGTGTCTGCCCCAGAGTTTGGAATTGTTACTCCTTTAAGAAATGTTGTTACTTGTGATAAACAGTCCAACCCCATTGGTGGAATCTTGCTTTCATTTGCTAAAGATAAAGGTGGTAAAGAGCTCACAACTTCTATTGCAGTATGGATAACATCATTGCAAAGACTGAGGCCAGGTCCTGACACCGGCATCATCCAACTTTGTCTTAGCAGTGCAAATAACAAGCTTAACCCAGTCCGAACTCCCATTTCTATAAGTGCATCTGTACTTGACCTAGGACGTTCACTGACGGAATGCACATCTGTTGATCCAGAACTGCTTTCTGGTGAATGCTGCTGTTGTTTCACCTTACCCTTATCATGGTATTTATTAGAAAGTGCATAGAAGACACGCTGCAACACAAGAAGACGTTTTCGAAGCGCTCCAGCAAATGGAGAATCTGAGCATACCATCTTCGCCAGTGCCAGCTGGCTGCTAAGAAGGGCATCCAAGTAGTGGTCCTGTTCATCACTAGATAAAGATTCCCGCTCAAAATCTGGTAACTGAGGTCCTTTGAGGCACAGAACCTGCTGGGGCAATGGCACTACTTCTTTATTGCTGACTAACTTAGCGTACAAGATAGAAACTCCTTCCCTTGTTGCAATAGATTCACTGTCTTCTGTGATCCAGGAGCTGTTGAGATGTTCAAGCCATTTCAGCTTCACAGGTGGGACCATAGCTGCCATGTTGGTTTACTCCTTTGCCATTAGTCCTGAAGATTAAAAAAACTGTAAATAGGTGTGCAATATTATCTGCAGAACTTATTACTCACACTAGGACAATTCCTAATAATCCTTTAAGAAAGCAAGTAGCAAAAGATTAATCACCAAGAATTACCAAAGTTCCACCTTTTTACCCATGTAAGTGCTGCAACCTGGAATTCAGATCAAATACTAACAGAATAGTTTAGTAGTATAAAAAAGATGTTTTGCAGATTATTTTTTATCTTCCTTTTAAACAAGTACATACATGCATATGTGCAACTTCCTTAACACGATGTAAGAATTTTAGTGTAAGTCTGCATTTTCTAAATCCATATGCATGAAAATTCACACAAAGCAGATGTAATTCTGCTATGTTTCAAAGAAAATACACTTTTAATATTCTTTAGAATAAATAATATTCCCTTTACAGACAGCAAAACTGAGGACAAAGACTTCAAAAAATGCACAAGATCATACACAACTGTGTACAAGTGAATGGAATACCAGAGTAAACCTCCATTTTACAATAAATGGGAATACTAATTCAGACCATAACTAAGGGCTCAACCTACCAAACTCTAAGTCCTGCCATCACAGGCCACTCTTCCCCCTTTCTAAGCTAGAGATCTCCTTAAAATCCATGTCAATGTTAAATGGAAACCAGGACATATGGCTTCACTGCTAGAGTAGCACATTACGTAGGTCCTATTCATTTAGTGGATAGGCTCTTCAGAGCCAAATTCACATAACAACTACTCCAAGTAAATTTACAGTATCAAAAATTATGTATTACGTTACATTGTATACAGTATGACTTTGAAAGTATTCAAAGCTTTCAGGACAGATATTTAAGGAAGGGATCACTAACAACATGGAGGTAAAGAGAAAACATAATAATGCAACAACATTGGTTTACCAGGAAAGTTCAAATTGATTGTCAAACCAACTTGAAAGCTTACAACATTCTTTCAAATCAAAGACATCAATGAATTTGAGATCTTCTTCTGCTGACAATTTTAGGGAAAAAACCCAACACGTTATGAATCATGACACTTTTACGTGGATTCAAACTCAATGAAACATTATGATTAAATTACTACAAAATTCCTGGGAATCCTACAGTTAAAATGGCAATCCTTGCCACATAACACAAAGCTTTTTTCGGCTAGCACTAGGCCCTGGAATACATCTCTTTTGTGACTTTTGCACTGCCTGAACTCAAGTCAACGTATTTAGCTGAATGGAAAGATCCCTTTTTCTCTTGTTATTCCCTTGAGAGACGCAGTAGGGTCTGACTGAGCTCTACACAGGTGGTCTAAAAACCTCAGTTACAAACTCCATGTGTGAAACCTGAATGCTTTGATATTAAACCACTTGTAAGTTGGCTTAAGTGAAAAGTAGTTTGAAGGTTTACAATTAATAACAGGATTGCATTTTTTGTTCACTGTTTCAAAATTAAAAATCTAAAATAAATCAACAGATGGAAAGATTACACTTAAATTAGAGTATCAGACCGTTTTTGAAATTTAATCTGAGCGCATCAATTTTTAAACCGAACACGGCAACAAGTCCTCTTTGATCACTTTCAGAAGGGAGAATATAGTGTTGGAAAAGCAGATTATTTTCTCTACAAAGTCCTTCTTTCGGGATGACGCACCACAGGCGTATGGCAAATGCACATATGGCCTTGTAGTTCCCCAATGCTCAGTCACTGCAAACCTCTTAACCATACTACTCAAAATGAAAGTGTAAGCCATTTAAAAAAAAAAAAAAAAAAAAATCAATAGAAGGGCATCTTTTATATTCAAGAGCATACGGTATTATTTAGGCAAATGATGCTCTAATAAACTAATTCCAAAATTAACGTGGTATAAGTTTACAGAAGAACTGTGTGTTAGGAAGACAAAATTTGGAGGTAAAACAAGGAAAAAAATCAGGTTACTTTTTAGTTAAGTTTTGAGATCTTCTCTATCTTGAAACCAACAGTGTAATATGGTGATTAATGAGTTGGTAAAACAATGACAACACAAAGTGCAGAGGCACCTGTATCAATGTAGTATGTCATGTGGGAAGAACCATATGTAGGTAAGAAGCAGTAAGATTAATAGCTTGAAAATTAATAGTAAAACATGCAAGCTTACACAATTATGGAATAAAAAGTTTTCCCATAAGTAGTGAATCTATTATTTGCAGATTCAAAAGTTAGAAGAATCTAGTGAATCACAGGATCATGAGTCATCGCAAAAGAAAATCCAATCCTGAGTAGCATTAACAAGCATTTCCAGAATGGTTAGGTAAGTGAAGCATTTTTACACAATTTTATAAAATGATAATCAATTGAATTAGCATCACCTATATCCTGAACTCATTAAAGATTGACACTGGATCATGCAGAGAAAAAGATTATTACTCTGAACTACCCTAACAGAGAATCTAGCCTGAAGGTAAGACTAGCAGTGTGGCTTTTCAGCACAGCAAATCAAAATAAATAAATTCATAATAAAAATGAAATAAAATTAAATCTGGTTTATAAATACAGCAGAGAAAAAAGGGGGGCGAGTGGCAAAATAAGCAAAAGGAGAATATGAGCATAAGAACAAATGCTTATGGGTAAGGATAAGAGGGAAGGCCAACAAGGCAGATATCGTGCTAGGAGTCTGTTACAGACCACCCAGCCAGGTTGAAGAGACACATGAAACATTCTACAAGCGGCTAGCAGTAGTCTTACAGTCACGTGCCGCTGTTCTCGTGGGGCACTTGAACTTTCCAGACATCTGCTGGAAATAAAACACAGCAGAGAGCAAGCTGTCTATGAGGTTCCTGGAGTGTGTGGAAGATAACTTCCTGACACAGCTGGTAGGTGAGCCTACCGGGGAGGAGCCTTGCTGGACCTACCATTTACAAACAGGGAAGGACTGGTGGGAGGTGTGATGGTTGGAGGCCATCTTGGGCTTAGTGACCATGACATGATAGAATTCTCAATTTTTGGTGAGGCAAGGAAGGTGGTCAGCAAAACCACCACTATGGACTTCCAGAGGGCCAACTTTGGCCTTTTCAGGACACTGGTTAAGAGAGTCCCTTGGGAGATGGTCCTGAAGGGCAAAGGGGTCCAGGAGGGATGGACATTCTTCAAGAAGTAAACCTTAATGGCTCAGGACCAGGCTATTCCCATGTGCTGCAAGACAAACCGTCGAGGAAGACAACTGACCTGGCTAACGGGGAGCTTTTGCTAGGACTCAAGAAAAAAAGGAGAGTTTACCATCCTTGGAAGAAAGGGCAGGCAACTCAGGAAGAATACAGGAATCTTGTTAGGTCATGCAGAGAGGAAATCAGAAAGGCAAAAGCTCAGCTAGAACTAAATCTGGCCACTATTGTAAGGGACAACAAAAAATGTTTTTACAAATACATTAACAATAAGAAGAGAGCCAAGGAAAATATCTATCCTTTATGGGATACAGAGGGAAACATTGCCACCAGAGATGAGGGAAAGGCTGAGGTACTTAATGCCTTCTTTGCTTCAGTCTTTAATAGTGAGACCAGTTATCCTCAGGGTACTCAGTCCCCTGAGCTGGAAGACAGGGACAGAGAGGAGAATATACCCCCCCATAATCCAGGAGGAAATAGTGACCTACTACGTCAATCAGGACACTCACAAGTCTATGGGACCAGATGGGATCCATCCAAGAGTACTGAGGGAGCTGGCAGAGGAGCTTAACAAGACACTCTCCATCATTTATCAGCAATCCTGGTCAACAGGGGAGGTCCCAGATGACTGGAGGCTTGCCAATGTGATGCCCATTTACAAGAATGGTCAGAGGAAAGATCCGAGGAACTACAGGCCTGTCAGCCTGACCTCGGTACCGGGGAAGATTATGGGAACAGTTGGTTCCTCCTGAGTGCGCTCACATGGCATGTGCAGGACAACCAGGTGATCAGGCCCTATCAGCATGGGTCCATGAAAGGCAGGTCCTGCTTGACCAACCTGATCTCCTTCTATGACCAGGTGACCCGCCTAGTGGATGAGGGAAAGGCTGTGGATGTTTTCTACCTGGACTTCAGCAAGGCCTTTGACACTGTCTCTCATGGCATACTCCTTGAAAAGCTGGCGGCTCATGGCTTAGATAAGTGTACTCTTCGCTGGGTAAAAAACTGGCTGGATGGAGGGTCCCAGAGGGTTGTGGTGAATGGAGTTAAATCCAGTTGGTGGTTGGTCACAAGTGGTGTTCCCCAGGGCTCACTGTTGGGGCCAGTTCTGTTCAATATCTTTATCAACGATTTGGACGAGGGGATTGAGTGCACCCTCAGTAAGTTTGCAGATGACACCAAGCTGGGAGGGAACGCTGACCTGCCTGAGGGTAAGGAGGCTCTACAGAGGGATCTGGACAGGCTGGATTGATGGGCCGAGGCCAACTGTATGAGGTTCAACAAGGCCAAGTGCCGGGTCCTGCACTTCGGTCACAGCAACCCCATGCAGCGCTACAGGCTTGGGGAAGAGGGGCTGGAAAGCTGCCCGGCAAAAAAAGACCTGGAGGTGTTGGTTGACAGCCACCTGAATATGAGCCAGCAGTGTGCCCAGGTGGCCAGGAAGGCCAACGGCATCCTGGCCTGCATCAGAAATAGTGTGGCCAGCAGGAGCAGGGAGGTGATTGTTCCCCTGTACTCAGCACTGGTGAGGCCGCACCTCGAGTACTGTGTTCAGTTTTGGGCCCCTCACTATGGGAAAGACACTGAGGTGCTGGAGCGTGTCCAGAGAAGGGCAACCAAGTTGGTGAGGGGCCGGGAGCACAAGTCTTACGAAGAGCGGCTGAGGGAACTGGGGCTATTTAGTCTAGAAAAGAGGAGGCTGAGGGGAGAACCTTATTGCTCTCTACAACTACCTGAAAGGAGGTGGGTGCTGGTCTCTTCCGTCAGGTGGCTGGAGATAGGATGAGAGGAAATGGCCTCAAGTTGTGGCAAGGGAGATTTAGATTGGATATTAGGAAAAATTTCTTTACTGAAAGGGTTGTCAGGCATTGGAACAGGGAAGTGGTGGAGTAACCATCCCTGGAGGTATTCAAAAAGCACGTAGACAAGGCGCTTCAGCACATGGTTTAGTGGGCATGGTTGACGGTTGGACTCGATAATCTTGAAGGTCTTTTCCAACCTAAATGATCCTATGATAAATGGGTATGAAACAATCACAAATGAATTCAAACTGAAAAACTCAGAAGTTTGTTCCCAGTTAAATTCTGCAATGAGTTTCTAATGGAAATAGCAAACACTTTTGAAATGGAGTACAATAAATTCTGATATACAACACAGACCACTTTCCTAGTCTCATGTTGTCATTCTAATAGGAAAACATTTATTGCAGGCTAACAAAAAGATCTTCCCTGAAGAGATTTCTATCACAAAAATAAATCCTAAGTAATCTGCAGCACAAACACAAAGTGACGTTTGTTCCAATTTTGCAATACTTAGAGCCATAAAGTAAATTCACTGGTTTTTAAATGTATTTAGAAAGTGCCTAGCGCTGTCTTAGTGACTGCTCTCTCACAGACAGATGAGGATGTATGGAGGAATACTGTTCCATATGAATGCAGCAACGCATGGCATTTCTTCTTTGTCATGATAGACATCTCACCGTAATTCACTTCTTCCCAGTACTATAGAATCATACTTTAATGTTAGTAACCACAGTTTTAGTTTACCTTGTTATTATTTTAAAAGTACACATGAACAGCATTTATTTAACAGACAAGGTAGTTCAAGATTTAGATCTGAAGAACTAAAAAGTTGCAGAATTGATAAGCGTATCTCAGCATTATGATGATATATGTCTGCATTGAATTATACAGTGTATGACCCTGCCCTCATGTTCTGGTATTTTATAAGGATAAAGGAGTTTAACTTAATGGGGTAGCTTTTCTGAAAAAAAATGTAAACTGCTGAACAGTCCACATCTCTCCTGTAACAACAAGAAATTCCATCAACCAAAGAACAAGGAAATACAAATGACAGCACTCTCCCAAGACTAAAGCTATGACTAGAAGTCCTATACTATACATGTTGTTTAAAGCTTAGAAATGGAAGATGTTAGTATTCTTCAAAAAATTATTCTAACCAAAACCATTAATGTATGCCGCTGGTACCCAAAGGCAAGCTGCTGCAGAGACCAGTGTTTGGATGGTCTAGAAGTGTTGGCCTATGTGAGACTAAGCTGAGATACAAGCAAAGGTTGTATTAGGATAGCTTCTCAGAAGGGCTTATTAGTTCAAGCACAGCACCCTGTTGATACAGTCATAGTGTTTTACTGGATCCAAGCTAGTTCACATATCTTGCTGCAGCACGTGTCATAAAACTGTTCAGTCTATTTCTTCTTGTTTTTAACTTTCATCTTGCAATTTCAGGCTGTTCTGTTGACACTTAAGACCAAAAAAAAGAATGCAAATGGTTTTGGAATAACTAACTTTTGGGATATTCAGCTACTTAAAAATGAAGTGAGGGCTTCATTGCCAGATCCTATTCATAGTTCTGGATCAGAACCCTGGCATGAGTAGGAGGAATCTATAAAAGAGCACAAATGCAATGTACATTGAGCATTTCATATTTATGTGTGTCCCGCAGATTTCAAAGACTACTTTAATGTCTTATTATTTTTATTGTTCACTTGCAATCTAGCAGCATTTTAGTATTTCAGTGCTTTGCAGCTGGATTTAGGATACTTTTTTACTGACTTCAATTTCTGTACTCCAATAAAATAATTTTTTTATGCTTGTTTTTCTTGCTTAATATTTTACCCTCATAACCACAGTATTTTCAGTAGACAGCTTTTGAACTCAACAGCAAAAACATAAAGCACAAGAACTACATGCATGCACAATAACAATGAAGTCATTAAAATCAACGTTTCTTAGTTAGCATTTATACAACGTTTAAGTGCTGCAAAAGTAAAAGCATTCATAACACAACAAAAAAAAACCCTAATTCAAAAAAACTTCTCACATACAAGAATGCAGAATGATCACAACTAGTTAATCCCAGGGTTCTTCTAAGTCTCAGTCTGAGAAAATTTTTTAAAATTAATAAAAAGAACAGAACACTCTCCTCCCAAAGAGACACTTGAGGTACTAATTTTAATGCTGGTAGCATTTAGAACTCCAGTTTCTTCAAGAGGATTCTTGACATCAACTGTAAATTTTGTCAAGCTAACTTATAGCTTAATATGCAAGGAGGCTTTTTCAAAGCAAAGGAGTGTTTTCAAACTGCTCTTTTTTAAAAAGAGGTGTTGGGTTACCTAGGTTCTGAATGATCAGTTTCTGTTCGTTGACCCTTCAAGTTCTAATGTATTACAATGTCACCAAAAAGTAATATAATATTCTGAAAGAGAGCTCTGTTTGATCTAATTTAAAACTAAACCTCTGGGAGGTGGAGGGAATATCTCTGCCATCTAGTGAGAGGATGTGCTTCCTACAGCTGTAATGCCTGTAGTGCAACGGGTAATGTATAATGCAACTTTGTTCTCTCTCTGTCTCGGTATTTCACACTTAAAAAAAAAAAAAAAAAAAAAAATCAGAGACCTATACTACAGCTCTTCTGCCAATATAGCACATTTTGTGCTATTAAGCACCTACTTTTATTCCAGCCAAATTTTCTCTAAAATAGATTAGCACCTTCATCAAAAGTCTTATTTAAGCCTCAGTGAGCCTTGCCCAAGTAACTCCAGTAGTATTACAGCAGACAAAATCCTTACACGTCTATCACAAAAACTGGAGCCACAACTGTTAGCTACCATTCAGAGGTAGTGAGCATTCTTTGCGTTTCATACTAGACACACCTTCTGTTTACTCACACTACAAAACACACCAACAGCTCAGCCTCCAAGTGACACAGATAGGTATTATTACATCCAGGACCTTCTTCACAAAGAAAAGGCAACATTTTCTTATTTGTCAGGAAGGATTTGTTGACTACTGTTTGATCTGAATTGCAACTGTAAGGCCAATTAATGCAAACTTCAAAACTCTGTTCCTCAGTAACAAAGTTAGCGCCTTCTCAAGAGACAACACATGGGGATCTAGCTACATTAAGAAGTTCCCTGAATAAAGACTCATTCATTTGCTTTAATTTATGCTTACACCAGCTATTCTTCATTCAGAAATTTCAAAACTTGCTCACGCACCTCAAAGGTGCAAATACTGCTCCTTTTCCTGAAACCCGATAGATTTTTTCCTCTTCCCCTTGTTCACATCTCTAAAAATAGACTGAAGCCTGAATCTGAGCTCTTAGTAGTGACCTACTCTCCCACTGCAACTTCCAAAAGAAATACGTCGGTCCATCTTGAAAATAACATTTGGTTTGATATGACAAGTAGCAGTCTTTAACTGGACGCACTGATGGCACCAAGCCGATTTGATATAACCCTGAAAAAGCTCTCTGAATATAAGTGTAAATTCTCTCTCTGTGTGGAGTATAAGCATAGCAACTACGTATCACTGAAGTTAAGCAGAAACTAGGCAACAATGGCTAGCACAGTTTATAAATAGGGTTTATTTCCTCCAGCTCATTGCTGAGGACCACAAATGTAAGGTTTATAATTCCTCTGGAGCATGGGCAAGGACGTTTCATTTTTTTCTAAGTGCTGGCAAAAAGAAAATACATTTGACTTTGAAGGACCATGTGAATATACTCACTCATGTTTTACTACACCTAACCACTACAAGATCAGCTGACCATGTGGAAGGTACCAATTCTGCAGCATGGGTCAGCGCATAGTCCCACCAACTTTCCAAACAAGCTGATCATATGGCCAAGCACAAAGGGAGAAGGCAGAAACATGTGACAAGCAGCGGAGAAAGGAAGTACTCTTCTTTCAGCAGCAGCATAAACCAAAAACAGTCTAAATGTATAGCAACATTTTTATAAAAGTATTTCAACAATGGAGCACTTAAAACACTTTGAATTCAGAGTTCCAAATTCAAAGTTCCCAGACGTTTCTTGGATTTCTATTTGAGCAAAACCAAAACAAAAACCAAAACAAAACACAAAAAAAACCCCAAAAACACAAAAAAGGCAACCAAAAGATCTTTTTAAAATTGCAACAACTGTTACTCCTTAAAACCAGCCCTATCACATCTTGTTATGTGTTTATATTTTCATATTTTGGGACTCTAATTGGAGAAAATATTCCTTTCAGCAATCTGAAAATAACTTATCCTACTGTCAAATCACTAGCCAACATTTTACATGCAGTAAACCTCCAAATCTTCCAAGTGAACAGCTCTCACTGGTTCAAAAAAGCTACGATTTAGACAAGATGATGCCTTAAACATTACCTATTGCATAATTTCCGGACACATAACCAGTTTTTTAAATTAGAATTATTAGAGAAAGTTTTGATATTTTACTTTATATAAAAATGTATCTGTCCAGCACCAGGTGGAAAAAAATCTATTCACATTGACAAAACATGCACTACAAAAGCCTACCTCTCCACCCCAGGAAAAAAAAAAAAAAAGAAAAAAAAAAAGGTAAATAGGAAGAATTTGCAACACAACTCATTTGTCATATCTTTTAGAACCACAGTTCCTGTTGGGCAAATAGCCATTTTGGGGGAGTAAATGCCCACATATATTTTACTGTCACTGATCAGTAAGTCAACTAAAATGGACTTAAAACTCATAGCTGAACAAGGATTACAAGACAGCCTTACCAAATTTAACACCTATTTCAAAAGCTTATTCTAGGAAACAGGACAAAATGAAAATATCAAACCCTAAAAAACAAGTTCTATGTATCCTGGATGTAGAATTTTTTTCAAAATAGCAGTGGCAGCAACTTGAGCTGCAGTAGAACAAATCTGAAGGTTTTCTAAGACTGCCTTCAGAGCTTGTTTGCTAACGTAGAATTCCAAGTTCTTTATAAAAAAGAAAACAATATGGAAAATCTCCACCTAAGAGTTGACACTCTGAGAAAAAAAAAATCAGGAACACATTTAAGTGGAAACACTAATCGAGCGTAGCCGATGAAACTTCGTTACAACAGGAGTAAACAAGAAACATGAAAAAGTAAAGCAAAGATACAAGCATGAGACTACCTCCAGCAAAACCCTGGGCAAGGTCAAAGGTCAACTGCATTCCTTATAAACATTATTTGGACAAAAGAAGTTGGGTATTTCTTATCCAACTTAATACTTGCCAAGAAAGTGGTTTTCATTAGCAGGTGAAAGGCGGAAGATTCAGAAACCTACCAATACCACTGGCAGTTCCAAAAAGAAAGAACTGCTGCCGAACAGAAGATGAAGGAAAAAGCATTTGTCCATCACCCTCTTAGAAACTAGTGTTGAAGCTGGGGAAAAAATGATGCTTCACAGCCCTGTGAGTCACAGACAGTGCTGCAGACTCTACAACTGAAGAAAAAGCTCAGATTCATCAAATACTCTACTGGAATATTTGCAAGCTGTAAAACAAAGCAAGCTGTTAGTTACCCCTCACTTCAATTAGGACACTAACTGCTGTTTTTTTCTCTTACAGCATATGAAAGAAATGAGAAGAAAAGAACTTTAAAATGAAACGTGTGAAAAAAAGAGGAACATAATCAAGGGGGGAGGGGGGAGTCTTGAGCTAAGAGGAGAGTAGAACATTTAAATAACAAAAGAAAATACGCTTAAGAGAGCTCTCTTAATGTTATAAGAAACATGGAACTTACCAGCACAGACAAAGGTCCTTTTTCCTTTTATCAGTCCACCACTTAAAATGCACCCAAAGACAAACCTACAATTTCCAAAACTGCATCTCACAGCATAATGAACGATCATTCCCCTATGTTTCAGATTCTGTGTTTTCAAGCACAAAAGTACAAACCAGCTACCTCTTCTGGTGTGTTCATGGCTTTCCCCATTATGTAAACAAACTAACACCAAATATACAAACTACCTCATGCTATTATCACTCAAATTCTAAGCTCGGGATGAAGTCTTCACATCTTGCAATAATTAGTAAGCATAAAAAGAAGATAATAGGCTGCATTTCAAATTCAAATAAATCAACTTACAAGCAATTCTAAGCATTATGAAATTATAATAATTAAATGGTTGGCACACATTTCCACATGGCCAAGAACTCAGAGAGAATGAAAGTTTACAACAAATTTCATTTCCCCTTTTTCCACATATTTCAGTTTATCTATTTACTTACATGATGATTTTAAAGAGGTTTTGGTTTAGACAGCGTTCCCTGCATCTAGGAAAAAAACAAACACAAAACCAAGAGCCTGCACATGTTTGTCACCAAGACAGAGTAAATGCTAATAACAATTAATACATTCATGTTCCTCCCTTTTGAGATAAAATATGAAGAAAAAGAGGAAAGTTGTCATATTTCAGGAAGAGAATGCAGTCTTTAGTGACCTAGCAAATACTTTTAAAGAATTTAAAACATTCTGTGTTATTGAAGAGTTTGGTTTTCTTAAATAGGAATAAATTCAGCCTGAAACCACCATCTACTTCTTACAGATCACTTAAAACATTCACTTTTGAGATGTAAGCTTGCCTAAAATAACTAATAAATCACATGTATTAAAATGTGAAAGGCCTGTTGGAAGTAATCATTAAGTACAACAGACTACTGAACAAATGAGCTTTCAATTAAGATTAAGTTTCTATCACTAATTAAACAGGAAACAGTAAATGCTTTTACTGAGGAAAACTGGATATTTTCTAAGGAAGTTAAGAACTATCCCTGTATCTTAAATAAGAATAAAATAAGAGACTGGAGATGCATATAACTAAAGTTACAAGTTACTTCCATGAAACAGAAATAAATTATGAAGTGATAAACTATAAATACTGCTCCTTTCTTCTCTCTGTCACCATAGCAATTTAAACACTCAGAAACAGAAAGAGGAACTTGATCTTGCAATTATTCCCAGCTTGTTTATTTTATATATACAATACCAAGCCACTGACCAGGGGATGCATAAGGAATACCCTGATGTAAAACTCGCTAGGAGATAAAACAAAATAGGTATTCCACTATAAGTGTTTCACTATTTTTTAAGATATACACAAATATATATATATACGTATTTATAGTATATACTATAAATATTTCAGTGTTTCATGTATATATGTCTAAAGCATAAGTAACTTCTGTGTAACAATTATTTCTTTTCAAAAGTAGAGTAATTCTTTCAAAATATCACAGTTAACATCAAAGTGAAATTATAGGGAAAAATTACGTAAAATGTATTTTTGTGTTTATATAATCTACCATAAAAAAGGTAAAATGGGACCGGAAAGTAACAGTAAGTTTTCCAGCCACTTACCACCACCTCCTAAATTATCTATGGAAAATGCAGATTCTTCTAGAAGGGGAACAAAGGAAACGCTAAAGAGTTCTCATAAATCCACTTGGTTGGCTCAGATGTGAAGACTGTCAAATCTCTAAGAACAAATTTTTTTCAGATTTTTACTACAGCTTCTGGAAACCACTAAGTTTTTAGGTCTTCTCACTTTGAGGTAAGTGGGACAGCTTTGATCAACTTCAAATGCAAGCATAAGAACGACTCACTAGAGGGAAGAAAAACATTACAAAACAGGTTAATAAGAGAAATTCTCAACTTCAATGCAGTCGAAAGACTTCAGAATTTGTAAAGTACAGCAATTATTCCTATATTCCAAGGGGTCGGAAATAATAATAATAATAATAATAGGACTTTAACATGGGGTTGAAGGTCAAAGCTTATAAGGTTATAAAAGTCCTTTTTCTGAGCTTAGCAGGAAACATTGGCCCTGGACAGAATGTATACACAACTTCCCAGAAGGAATTTCCATAGTCTTCCCTTTCCATGTCAGCTTGGAAACTATGGGAGATATCTGAATTTGTCACCAAAGAACTGCCTCCACACAGCTGATAATTTATCCTAATGTAAGTAAACAGGAAACTCCCTTCTAGGGTTTAGATTTTAAAAAAAAAAAAAAAAGATTACTGTGAAGGTGCTGTGTATAGATCCAAGAGGAAGATGGCTGTGATAAATTAAAGAAAGGTAGAGATGGGACAGAAGCTATATAAAGTGATCACGGCATACACTGTAGCTTCTTTTTGAGGGAGGAACAGGAAGATAAGGAATAGCTCTAAGCAACCCCAAAGAGATAACTCTAACTTCCTGCAAGAAGAGATTTAAAGTATGAGAGTCAAGGCAAGCAAAAGTAGAGGGTTTTTTGTTTTGTTTAAAAGAAGGTTGTACAAAAGATCATTAACAAGTGGAAGACAGGAAAATTATCTTACTATTTTAAAAAGTAGAGAGTGTAACAGCACAGTTACCCCACAAAGCGTGTTTTGTTTTTTCAGTCCTTAGCACACACATTCAGCTTATCAACAGACAGAAAACACCCAAGTGTGTGGAAGGGAGGAGGTGATCTTAGGGTTTTTTAGTTTTTGTTTGTTGGTTGGTTGGTTTGTTGGGTTTTTTTAAAAGAATCATGATGTCCAACATAGTGGTTCTACCTCATTATCAAATGCATTTAATCACTGGTATGCCATCAAGAATTTCAATTATAAAAGCCCACAGATAAGAAGGAAGAAGGCATAACTGCTACCCAGACTGCTAAACAGAAAAATTGAACAATCAACTCAGAAATGTAGCTAAATCTTCAAGTACAGTGGTTTCCCATTGCTTATATATACCTGAATCTTCCTGCTTAATTCTTATTTTACAGCTTTGTGCTTTCCTCCCTGTGTACAAGGTCCAAACAGGTAAACACTGTAATACAGGGATAACTGATCTTACATTGTGTCATCAAATGGACACAGTAAAAAAGGGAAATATATTTTCACCTAGTCTTTAGGCATCACTCGTCACAGTCCATGGAGATTTTCAACCTTACAAAAATCATTCTTCAACTAACACAATTACAGGTTTCAAAGTTTTCTATGACTCATGAAAGTCTATTCCTCTGCTACTTTTCTCTTAAACGGTAATAATACTTCCCGGTAAGCATACCTGATTGCATTTTTGCAGTCTGGCACTCAAACAGAAAGCAGAGCATAGTTTGGTGTGGGTTTTTTTTTAATTTTTTCAAAATAAAAACCAGATTTTTTAAGATATTTTGCCGACATTTCTTTATGACAATCAAAAATACTGAAAACACTGTGTCTTGTACAAGGTCCATCTCTGTAACACAACTATCTCATCATGACTTTTAAAACTGAGGAAGGTTCAACTATAAGATCATCATCACAAACTCCTGCAATTATAAATGTATACAAAAACACAAAAGCCTCTTGAAGATTTGGAAAATGCTGTCATATTCTTCTGCTCAGAAAAAGCATGGCATGTCAGCCAGAGAAACAAGAGGAGAGAATTCTGTGTTGTAGGAAGCAATATTATTACTCAACATTAAGTTAGGACAATGTTTCTGGAGAGAAAAACCATAGATATTATCTCTTGTAATTTTAAAAAGATTTGAGCAACACTTAGAGTATTAGAAGAATGAAATTTAACATTCTATCCAAATTCTATTTTAGCTAATTTTGTTTCTCACTACAGTGTCAACTGAATAAAATGTAGGATTATTCACTCCCTGTGTAAATCATGTATTAGGTATGAAGCAATTAAAAACAGCTTCAACAGTCTACCCCAAAAGCTAGAAGATATGTGGGAAGAGCTAGAAAATTACTTTAGTAATTATAAAGGGTTAAGTTGTAATATCCTGTAGCAAAATCAGGATTAACTTTCGGAAAAGTGAAAATAAATATTAGAAAGGTAATGAAAAAAAAATTTAAGTATGACCCAGAAGCTTCTCAATTCTGGAAACATGAAGACAGCACCACTCAATGAACCACAATGTGAGAATCAATATGCGTAAAATGAAATACAGTATCTTCAATCAGTATGAAGAAAATACATTTTCTTAAATCCAGCACACACACTGAAGATAATAAAAAGGTCAGAATTTAATGAAGCTACATACTACCACATTTTTCTTTAATTTAGTCTGACTACAGCAGAAATCAAGCACAGACAAAAACAATTATTCTGACAGAAGCTAAGTGCTCAGACTCTTAGAACGGCTACAAAAGCAGCTGAAAGCTTTATCTTCTGCAAAGCTCTTGCAAAACTGCACCTATAAAGCTGCAAACATTACATGTCCTAAAAATCAAAAGTTTTCTCAGAGGAAAAATAAACCTCACAAGCACTCACTCTCTCCCTCTCTGCAATTAGCAATTTCAGCAGCCTTTGTAAGATGCTGACTACATGTAACTTTATTTTATGGGAACCTAATTACAAAAGCTTGTAACACAAAGCTGGAAGTCTGTACAGTCAAATCAAAGGCAGGAAACACCAAAACTCATGAACATACATAGAACTGGTTGTGAAACTCACACGTCTGAATTCTATTTACTGCCCCACTGTAATGTTATACCACCTTTCCCCAATGAATAGGTAAAGATACTTTCTAAACCCACTGCAAGAAAAAAAAAAAAAAAACTTCAACAAATAAGCAAAACAAATAAGCAGATTTGTGTACTTCCAAAGGACAGAGTTCTTCAGCGTGTGTTCACTGACAATGATCTTTCTCAAGTTCACAGCAGTTTCATTTACTATTTTCAACATGACTTGTCCTAGAGTAAACTGTGCTAGAGGTACTTTAAGCATGTCACCTGGGCACTTTCTGGAAAGGATTAGAAAATGTAATATTTAAACGGATGGCAGCCACGGCACACTACAGCTCTTAATATTGCTACAAGTAGTTAAATCTTTGTTTGCAACAGTGAGAAATAATTTCTGTGGATGGGCCAGAAAAATCAAGCTTTTTGTGGCTTACACAAAACTCAGGAAAGATTTCACAATCAGAATAATCAGGTAATCCTACTAGCTCATTAAGAATATAATTCAATTCATTCACTGCAAGCGAGACTGACTATTCAAAAACTTTTTTCTGTGATGTTATTTTAGATAAGTTCTTAAGAAAGCAGAAGTTCTATATACATAGCTGATCATGGGTCTGGAACAGTTAATTTATTTGAAATATGACTGAAAACCTGATGCAATATTGTTGTGGTTTAACCTCGCAGGCAGCTAAACACCACACAGCCATTTGCTCACTTCCCCCCAGTGGGATGGGGGAGACAATTGGAAAAAAGGTAAAACTTGTGGGTTAAGACAGTTTAACAGGACAGAAAAAGAAGGGAAAATAATAATGATGATAAAAGAATATACAAAACAAGTGACACACAATGCAATTGCTCACCACCCGCTGACTGATGCCCAGCCAGTCCCCAAGCAGCAGGCCACCACCCCCCCAGCCAACTTCCCCCAGTTTTATTTTTCAGCATGACTTCATACAGCATGGCATACCCCTTTGGTCAGTTGGGGTCAGCTGCCCTGGCTGGGTCCCCTCCCAGCTTCTTGTGCACCCCCAGCCTCCTCACTGGCTGGGCAGCAAGAGAAGCTGAAAAGTCCTTGACTTCGTGTAAGCACTGCTCAGCAACAACTAAAAGATCAATGTGTTATTAACACTCTTCTCATCCTAAATCCAAAACATGGCATTACACCAGCTACTAGGAAGAAAATTAACCCTATCCCAGCCGAACCCAGGATAAATATGTTTCCATTTACTGCCTCACTGTGACAATAATACTACAATTCCATTATACAAGTGGAATCTCTTCAAAATTGCAACATTTTAGTTTTGTAGCATATGCACTTAGAACCATTATAAATTATTTTGTTAATTCAAATAAATGTAACATTCTTACCAGTATACCAAAGCCTTTATTCTGTATCTAAGTCTGCTAAATTATTATCTCGATATCCTGTCCAATTCCTAATACAACTATGACACACAAAAATGTGGTTATTTTATTTCACGTCTGCAGGATCAACTGAAACCAAAGACACTCTCTTCCCACAGAAGCATTGCATACCTGTAATCATCCATACCACATTCCTTTGCCTTTTTCTTAGTTCCCCTATTGCTATATGATCACCTATAATGATATAATGACCTACCTGTAGCATCAGTATATATATATATATATATATATATATATGTATGTTCATCTGTATGACTCCAGAACTGAATGTGGAATTCAAGATACAAATGTACCTTGAATTTGTGCAACAGAAGGACTGTTTTCTGGTTTTGTTAAGTTCCAGTCCTCACAGTTCCTAGCATTCCATAAAATGACATATTACCTGAACTTTTTACCATTCCAGTCTTTCCTACTTCTTACAAAGCAGGCACAAAGTCCCAGTAAGAATCATGCTCCACATGCTACCAACTGTTAGAACTGCAATTTTTGCAACCCTTACGAAAATTTTGCGATCTGAAAGTACAACTAAAAGAAAAGCAAACTCTTTGCTTTCCTTTTTTCATAAATAAAGGGTTGTATATATGTGATTTAGCAGCAGATATGAGGGCTCCAAAAAACACTTCCAGCCTTTTTCTTGAAAGGTTAATTTAGAAACCAGGAATATATAAAATTAATTAAAATCCTGCCTTGTCATCGGCCAACAATGTAAAACCTACAAGCAATGCAAAACCCACAAGTTGTTCCATATTACTCATGGCCCAGGCAAACTATGACAGTTAAAACCAATGGTAACAGAACATAATGTTGCCTAGAAGAGTCATTTGTTCAATATTTTACTCATGCCAAAAACCACTGTAGATCACTGTGCAAGGTAATGTTCCTCAGATCTTCTTTTTGGCCAATACATTTAGTCTATATGCAGTGTCATGACAGATGTGAGGTGAATGGGAATCTATACAAAACAGTCATGGGAAAGAAAAAGAGAAAACGATTAAATGAGAAAATACTGACATTGCAGAGAAATTGCTACAAAATAACAGAGAATTGAAACTAAAGAGAAAAAAAGAGCCATTAGAAGCAGAAAAAAAGGGGAAAGGGACAGGTGCTGCATAATAGGAGATGGACAGTAAAACGATGCAGAAAAAATAAGCCATGGTCTCCTACAAATCTGGAACAGCAAGACGACAAGCAAAAGGAACTAAACCGGAAAGAGCAAGCAAGAACAGCAGCTACAGCAGATTGTTCTTCACCCATAAGAAAAACGTTACAGTGAAATACACACTAACATTAATTGATTTGTGTGAACATCTGTCTCCATTGGTCACATCGTCCACTACCTTTCCTCTTTGTATTAGCCTTCTGCTCAGCATACGGAAACCAAATTACTGATATCCTAGTTCAGATTAATTCTGCAGCCAAACATCAACTTTTCTTTCCAAACATTAAATTCCACCTAGCTTTATAATATTTGTCGGGTAAGCCATGCTGAGGTACTACTGATATTCTTCCAAATTTAGCCTTCCTCCATGATTTTAGGTTCCCTTAGAATTATTTATTCATTATCAGGTCTACTAATGAAACTAGTATAACCCTATGCTTTCAGCTGGTCATAACTGGTCACTCCGAAAATCTTTTGGGAGAAAGACAAAAGGATGACAAAGTTATTTTTAATTTGTTAAGAAATTAAATTTCTTTGCTCTTTTGCCCTTATGTTTATAAAGAAAATGATACAAAAACCTAATAATGGTTTGTGAATGTAAACCCTTATACCCTTCAGTGCTGTACAAAACCCACCCAAGCAGAACAGAAATAAAAGTTTTTTTATTATTATTATTCAGCAGAGAAAATTACAAAAACTGAAAAAGTGTAGGTTTAGGTTGGATATTAAGAAGAAATTTTTATAATGAGGGCAGTGAGGCACCAAAGCAGCTGTGGAAGTGTTCGAGGCCAGGTTGGATGGGGCTTTGAGCAACCTGGTCTAGTGGAAGGTGTCCCTGCCCATGGCAGGGGGGTTGGAACTAGATGATGTTTAAGGTCCCTTCAAACCCAAACCATTCTGTGATTCTATGACTGTATGACCTCCAGAGGTGACTTACAACCTAATTATCTGATAGTCCTCTTAGCAAGTTTTTGAATCCCTTCCCTCTCTGGAATACAGTGAATAAGGTGTAAGTAATTCTACTTTAAAATACAATTGAGCCCATTTTTGCTTTAACGTGCAATTTCTCATTTCAAAGAGTAAAAAAAAAAGTACTACTCGAGCAAGACTGCAACTTAAATGCAAAATAAGCGAAGTATACGCTTTGTGTTAACATTTCCATTTCTTGACTCAGAGTACTCCCAGTATAGCTAACTGAAAAAGAAACTTTTGTTGTATAAAATTTGTGCATTTGTAAGGAGATGTTTGAGGACAAAATTTCTGTATTACGCAGTGCTGACAGCAAAAAAAATTTATTACTAGCAAGGTGGACTCTTCTTTAAACAGTAAATTAATTCCAGCTTCCAGCAGAGAACATGATTGCTTGAGCCACCTGAACATACTCCCAACTAGCTTGATGACATCAGGTCAATCACAACAGGCAGTCAAGGCCAGAGAATATACCTGGCCAGTTCCCAGGCCACAATTACACTTAGTGTTGACTGGGAAATTCCATAGCCACTGGGTTCCAGGCTAATTTTTTTTTTCCTCATCTTCAGAAATTGAAAGGATTACTATGAAGTTACTATGATGCACAGTAAGCAGCTGCAGCACACTGCCAGTTACCTCAGCAGGCCTAGGAAAGTACAGCTTCATTTTCTGAGGGCTACTTTAGATGTTTTTAAAGAGAAAACACCTACTAGATTTGAACATTCCACATGACTGTCAACCACTACAGGGAAACAGAAAAAAAGAAAACCTGCCAGCAATTTCAGAGTTTGAGTACTTTAGAGAACCGATCATGAGAAAGAAACATAACCAACACAGTACATACCATTTGCTAAGATGACTTTGACACCAGGAAGTCAAATCAGCCATAGACAAATGCACCCTACATTTAACTAAAACATACAAGTGCAAGATAAAAATCTTTCAAGTTACATAAACAGAGAAGGATTATCTGTACAGTACCTAAATGAAGACCGTTGTATTGAAAGCATAATAACTTCCTAACAGCATATGACAAGAACTCAAATACCCGCTCCACCATGTCTTCCTGAAATACATATATTTTTTGTCTCCGTTACTTATTTCTAAAATAGGGATAAAAGTGCTTCTCTACCCCACGATAGTGACAAGAATAATTACATTAAAAATGGAAAAAAAGATCGGAATACTAGAAGTGAGTCTTAAACAAAAGTATTTAAATGCATATACTCCTAATTTTACTACCAAAATACAAAGCCTAATTTCACATGTAGCTTTTCCCATCCATAAAATGGTCCCACTCCAGTCATCACTGATGTTTTAAAACATGCGGAGCACCCCGTACTGTTTTCTTAAAAAAAGGAAGATTATGGCTATCTGAAGTTGGTAAATTAGAGACAAAAAAACAACTGAGATTTTATTCAGGCCACTTAAATCCTTTCCTAATCAAGTAATATCCATTTAATTCAGTTCTGAAATAACAGAAAAAAAAGCTTTCACTGGTAAATTATCTTTCAGTTCAAGAATTAAATGATTAAAAAAAAAATGCTGTTATATTCTTACTATACCAAGCAGTCCTTCAGCAAAAATAAGTCGAAGACTTTATATTCTTATTATTCTTAATTAACAATTAGATATCAATACCTCCATTACACAGCTTGCAGGAAAAAAGAAACTTCAAAACCCCTACTCCCGCTTGGAACTTACACACTTCCAGCCACAAAAACATGGTTATCCATAACATTAAGACAATGAATAAAACATACACGATACATTTAAATAAGAACACAAAAGCAGAGAGGAAAGCCTCAAACATACACAAGTTTGTTTATACTCGGAGACAAGGAGCTGTAACATGTTTCATTCTGAGAGACAACTACTGTCTATAAAGCCGCCTAACAAATTCCTTATAAGTGTAAGGATACAGGAGACGGGCAATGCCCTTCTTCTGTCCTGTTGCACATCATCATGGCACAGCTTTTAATCTTTCATGCAAAATTAATACATTCCTCTAGAACATTGGGAAGCAGTAGCAGGCTGACCAGGTAACGATCTACCTTTCCAGATTAAACGTCTATTATATTTTTCCCCATAATTATGTGAGACTCAATCCTGAGGTCCAGGTCCTCTGCAGTCCCACATCCCTATGCATTGGAGATGATGTAGTTTATATGGGGCCTCTAACAAGGAGCATTAAATTCAGTACGTGTAAATTTATAGCTTTGAGGTTTTGTTATGAAGTAACAGCATAGAACACTTTCCTGAACCACAGATCTAATCGAGCTTATGATACAATATGTACATGTGTATATATACACATATATACGTATATAATAAGTATGCATATATATAGTGCACATGGTCCCAGCTACAGCAAATTAAACAGTCCACAAAGCAACCATCAGCTTAGATATGAAGAACAGGTCTAAAACAATGGAAGATAAAGATGTTTCACCAACTGCACGTAAACCTCTCCTATGTACACTGTGAAAGGGAGAGAGCATAACAATAGGGTTCTGTCCCTAAAAAACATGAAAAGCAGCTTGTATAAAGTAACTTCTAAAAGAAATTAACTGTATGCAGTTAAAAAGAAAAACAACAACAAACAACACAACACCCCACCCTACCCCCAAAAAACACCTGCTACAACATCACTTCAGAATACACAATAAAAAATCTCCAAGAAAAAGTATTCATATAATTTTTCAGTACTGGAAGTAAGAGCCAGCAAACAAGCCACGGGGAGACAATGCAATTCAGATGACAGGTCTGGAGATACATGGAACACCTCCAGTCATACACACAGTTGATAAAGGCCAACATGACAAATTTCAGACCCAATTTTGTGACACCAGCGAGATCCACCTAGGACGCACACAGCCAGAGACGCATTTAACGCTACAACCGCATTCATGACGCTCAAGGGGAAAAGCACAGGCTCCGAGGATCTCAGCCCAAGCACAACGCAGATTTCGTACGGTTTACACTGCTCTGAAGAGGCACAAAAAGCCCCCCTCCTCCCTTCCCTACAAAGAAAGAAGAGCTGCCGGACGCCCGTCGTTCTCTCACCCTCAGCAACAGGGCATCGCCATCTGACCGGCCCCACCTGCCTCCCTCTTTCCTCCATCCCCGCCTGCACCTTCCCCCTTCCCAGACGCCCGCGGCCAGACCCGCGGCCTCGCCTCCCCGCACCCACCCCCCCACAAGCCCGTCGGCGGCACAGGGGGTGCAGCCGCCCCCGCATGACAAGGCGGGGGGGCCGTGCCGGGGTGCAGCTGCCCCCCCATCCCCCCGCCACGGCCGCGCCCCGCGAGGCGGCGGTTTGTTTCGGTGGGGAGCGGCGCTGAGGAGAACCCCCCCCTCCCCCGCCGGGCTCGCTCAGGCCTCCCACCCCTGTCCCCGCCGGGGGCCGGGCTCGTCACCCCCCCCCCCCGCACAGCCGAGCGCTCACCGGGCAGCGAGGAAGGGAGGGGGGGGAGAGGCGGCGGACCTTAGTCCCGGGTCTTTCGCGAGGCTGGGGCAAGCGGCAAGTCCCCACCGGGAGCCGCGTCCTTTCCTGCGGCAGCAACGGCGACGGCGGCTTGTCAAAGAGAAAACATGACGCGGGCGGGGAGGGGGAGGGAGGCGGCGAGATCTCGCGGGGCTACCGCGCCGCTCTCGCGAGGCGCCGGCCGCTCCCCGCCTCCGCGCGCAGGGACGGCGCGCGGCCGCGCCGCGGGAAAGTTGGGCGCGCGGCCGCCCGCCCGCCCCTCGCCTCCTCTGCGCGCGCTGGCCTGCGCGCGGTTCGCCGCGGCCGTGACCAGCGGAGGCTGCGGGGGGCGCGCTCGGGGCTCGGCCCCGCCGGCAGCCCGGCTCCGCGGGCGAAGGGGGGGGGAGGGGGGAGAGGCACGCCCAGAGCCCCCGGCCGAGCAGGCAGGCTTGCCCGCCGAGGGGCGGGCGCAGGGCCCTCCTCTCCCTAGGTCGACAAGTTGCAAAGCAACCCCCGAACGGAGGGGACTGCCGGCAGGCGGAAGGAACGCACCCCCTCAGCCCAGCGAGGCCTGCAGCAGCCCGGCTGACTGCCCAGAGCGGCCACGCGTACAGCACCAAGGCAGCCGGGCTGCGCCTCAGGTGCCCGTTTGCGGAGCCGACAAGAGCTTGGCAAGGCAAAGAGGCTCCCACCAGGGCCGTGAGGGAGTCTGACAAGAGCCACAGAGAAACCGGGAAACGAACCGTCGGCGTGCAGAAGCAAGAGGAGCCCAAGCCCATCACACAGGGCCCGGCTGGAGCAGGGGCAGAGCGTCCAGCGGAGATGGCTTTTCCTCAGTCAAAATGGAAGGAGGATGCCGGCATCGGGAATGAAAACATGACCAGAGCAGTTGTTTGTTTTCTTAAAGTGCAAGGAATAGCAGACAACTGGTTTTGCACAAAAACAATCTAAAAAACAGGTTAGAGGAGTGAAACACCTGATTTGGATGAGGAGCGAAACATCTAATTTAGATGAGGATACCAATCAAATAGATGTACTGAAAGTCAGTGAAAGGAAGAGAAATGGATGCTGCATGAAGGGATAGAAATTGTGCAGAAAAGGCAAAACAGGTCACAGTAGTGGATGAGCAGGAATATATTGAGAAAGAAAGCTTTGGCTTAAACAAAATGAACGGGATAACAACAAGAAGTAAAAGTGTCACTGGGGATTGAAATTCTGGGTCTAAAATAGGAAAAGTGTACTGTCAAGACTGAATTACAGGCTAAGATAGTGGCAGCAACAATGACATGCCATGTAAGACCAGTGAAGCCACACGAGCAAGAAACAAAACTGAGAAATTTCACTTAAGCCCACGTCAATTGTTTATGGTCCATACAATGGTAGGGATATCATGACTGAATTCATATACATTGTTCATGACTTTCATTAAATAAATGGGAAAACTGAAAAGAGAGGCAAGACAAAAACTTCTCTGCAAGGAGCCATTGCATATGTTTGGATACGTCAGCCTAAGGTAGGAATATAAAAAGAAGCTTACAAAAATTGGTGACACGAAATAGGTGAACAGGGAACAATTGTTTACTGTCTCTTCCAATGGAAGAGCTAGAGGCTAACGAGTGGAACCAGTAGATGTCAAATTCAGAGCAGGCAAAAGAGCTATTATTTCTTCACACATAAGTAAGCTGTAGAACACCTTGCTGCAGGACACTATGTAGCAAAAGCTTACCTGGACTCAAAAAGGGACCAGAATAAAACATGAAAGGGAAAAAAAAAATCCACCACAGATTACCAAAGAAACCTCCTCCAGTTGAAAAACACCCTGACCCACAAAGTATTTGGGGACGCATTACTGTGTGCTTGCTCTTGCCTTTTCTTCCCTAGGCATCTGCTGATGGCTGTCATCAGACACACAGTATCAAGGGGCCAGTGTTCCCATCCTCACATCCTTGTCCTACAGCCCATCTTTACTGCATCTTTCCTCAGTATAAGCCCCCCTCTCAGCCCAAAGCACATATCCATAACAGTTTATTCTGAGGTATAAAGTGGTTAGGGGATTTACTACAGGCTCAGCTTCCTGGAGGGGCTGTTGCACTTCATGGCACAGGTTCCAACCAAGATTAGATCAAATGACACTGGCAACTTTGGAGGCAGATCCCAGCTATTCACGGCCCTTTATTCTGTCCCCCTAAAAGGCTACTCATGGGTTCATAATTCTTTGCAGCAGAATAAAACCCAAATGCCTTGTTTTGAAAATAGTCTTTGACCCAACCAAGCTAAAAAACACACACCAAAAAAAAGTCTCTGTTAGGAAACATGTAGTACCAACCCCCAGAACAATGGTCAAGACAACCTATTTTTGTTCAAGAAGTCTTTTAATTTTTTTTAGTTTTGTACCCCTAACTGCACCAGCTAATCTTTTGTCTAAAGCCATAGTCAAACTTTGCTGTGAATCAGCAGCTGCTTTGCTGGTGAGATCACCTTTGCAAACAAACATCACCAAAAATGGGGTAAACCATAAAAACATTTTAAAGCATTCTTTAAGTATTTAAAATATGCCAGCTAGAGGATGCTGTGTAAGACATAAACTTAAAAAATTCAGCAGATACATCAAAATACATTCAATTCAGAAATTTCCAGCAGATCTGCCATTCCACAGAACAGAAAGCAGAATAAACAGACACACTAAGCAGTACTCTTCAATGTGTTAACATGCCCCACACCCACATACTTATGTTAACCGCAGCATGAAGACAAACCTTATCATTAACTGCAGGTTTTTATGGCTTGCAGGCTCCACCAGCAACCAAGTGTTGTACAATTCTCAAGGAATTTCTTAGCTTTCCAAACGTTTAATGTTTTTAAGTTACATACACTTAGATATTAAGTTCACAAAGCTGCAAGGTTTTCTTGTTTTGTTTGTCAAGTCTTGACACAGCCCATCAATCACCTTGCAATACTTAGAGTCTAGGACTCTCATCTTGCAATTTGTCTATATGTGGATATATCTGCCTGTTTCCACGGAGGCTCGTTGATCTCAGCGTCTAAGTTACACTGGTGACATTATGCAGCCACTCTCCAGACTGTGACCTGAGGTGCCAAGAACATGAGAAGAATCAAGGAAGCAAATTAATAGGAGTGTTCTAAATTTAAAATCTTTCTATCATTTTAGAATATATATCTTTTTAAACATACATGATGACTATAATATAGAATGTTGTAATCAAAGTACCTAATTCTCTAAGACGCCTTGAAAATCATTGCCGTGTAATTTCTGATCATTACTTTTGCAAAATAGCATGCTGCCAACTAAAGGTGGGGGTAAGAGGGACAACAAAAAAAAAAAAAAAGGAAAATCCACTTTGGCGTACCCAAAGGACCATTGCAATTTATCTTTTTGAATCCTCACATGAAGTTTGTTTATTAGATAGCAACTGTTAATATTTTATATTAACTGCAATCTTTGGTAAGTCTCAAACAGCATCTAGCAGTCAAGTGACTTCCCCAGTTTCTCTGGGAGCCCAAAAGGGCTCTTTCAGAGCTGGAGTCCCCACTCACTAGGGGCGACACTGCCTGAGCTACTGTCTGCGATTACAGCCGGCTGGCACTCAGGACCTCCGCCCCGACTCAAAGAAAACCGAGGATGGCAAGTGATGCAGGACAAGGAGGCCTATTCCATCTCCCTGTACTAAACAGGCAAGTATCGTCAAAATTCCTGAGAACCCAAACAAAGCCAACAGCATCCTAGTCTACAGCAGTACCAGTAAGTCTAAGAATAAGAACATAAATAAGGGGAACAAGACCTACATTTGCTCTGACATCGCCTATGGCTGTCACTAGAAATCAGCCACCTCATTTGAGAGTCAAACTATCATTAAATGAAAACGTAGCACTGCCATCCCTTGGAAATTGCAGAGGCTCCTGAAACTCTTTTGGGCACCCTGCAGACACATCAGAGGAAAGATTAGCCCTCCAGCCATCTGCAGCTACATATTAACAGGGAGAAAATAACAAAAACAGTTGAGAAGAGTTTTATAGAACCCCAGACATAGGCCAGGAAAACCTGAATCACAGCTTCACAGCTGGCAACATCATTCATCTTCTCCCCTTCCTTCACAGCAAGCATAAGCAGAAGTCTTCAAAACCTACAAATTTCTAAAGTTCGGCAGGTAACGCCCCTGACTGCAGGATATTCATGCTCAATTTCTATTTCCAAGACAGTCTTCATCTTAGCTTCAAAGCATAGAGGGAGGCCAGGAGAAAGCCCATACAATGTGCAAGTTTCAAGAAAAGGAGGTTGTAGATACTACCTCCATTAGCTCTGTGCTCCCACCTCTTTTTTTAAAACAGAAGTAATCCCTGCTGATGACTACAGATCTCTCAAGTCCGACCCCCTGGCTTTCCTCCTTACAAGCTTCACTTGGACTAAGGCAGATTTCTTCTAGCATTCAGCTCTACAAGACCTGTTTCACACCAATGATTTCCTATTATTTTATATGAGTTGCTGCATTATTTGTTAATTTTAAATGTACTGTTATGTAATCCCATCAAATGTACTTTTAATCTTAGGCAATGATGAGAAAGGTATGATAATGAAAGAACAATGCACACTTTAACATCAAGACTTTCTAAAACTGTTAGTAATTATCCTTTATTTTCAGTAACCACATTTAACTCTGTCCTCTTCTGATCCAGACATTATACCAGGGCTAAGACCAATTCCACTCTCACTACTTTTGTAAGATCTTTTTTCGTAATGCAGTGCCTAGGACAGGACCCAATATTCAGCATTAGACTATGCTGTTTATCTCGGGGTTGTTCTTAACTACTTCTCCACAATGCAGGATAATTTTGGATCATTACAGAAAAACAGATTTATATATTAAATGTCTCAATAAACTCTGTCTTGCTTTTACTGACTTTTTTCCAGCTGACACCGCTAACATTGGCATGCCTTGCTGTTGTCATGGCAATGAAAGGAGTCTATATGTTTTTGGATGCGACTCAGAAATCATTTTATACAGAAATGGGACAACAATTAGAATAATGGACACCGGATGTTTCTGTGCCACCAGTTAATAAATGGTCAACGGGAAAAAAAGAAAGAGCCAAAACAGCAACAAAAGACATTGAACATAAGCTCCTTGATTGGATACAAGACACCAAATTGCTACTTGTGACCCCATCTTGCAATTAGGGCTCTGTGGGTAATGCTTTGTCACCCTCGAGTGTTATTAAAATCACAGTGATCTGCCTGTGCAGTTATTTAACTAGACCAGACCCAGATTTGCCCAAATAAATGCTGCTCTTAATGTTCAGAAATACATGAGAAGAGTCTTGTATTGTATACTCATCCCAATAAAGAAAGGTCTTGAAAAAATCATTTCTCTCTGAGGGCTCAAATGCAAGACACTTCTCTTGGCCAATGAGTTCACAATTTACATGAGGCAAAAGAAAAAGAAAAATATTTTAGAGAGACAAATTTACCAATTAAAAGATGAGGAAAGGAGCTTGTGTCCATCACGGATCAGCTGTGGAAGAAGCAGTTGCAAGCAATAAGAAACATGACGGAAGCCAGCCTACACCAATTTATGAGTTATCTGGAAAAACTGATTGCCAGGCTAAAAATACCATTCACCTATATCTTCTATATGTTACTCATCACAACACTAGCTCTTTTCCTTTGGATCCAAGGTATATGAGGGCAGCTGTTATTAGAACATTTTGCCTGTACAGGGATGCCAAACGTGGAGGCATTGAAATATATGCATCTGTGTCACTCGCTAATTTCATCTTCTGACTCATGTTCTGGAGTGACAGTTCTTCTGCATGGCACTTCCCGTTCATACCAAGCTGAGCCATACTAACTGTTATTTATTAGAACGCAATCTAAAGCCACTTCCACACAGCTAGCTGGCTCTTACCCCAGTACAAATCATCACTGCCACATAATCAGCACTTTCAGAGCTCAGGATTGCAGGTGGCTGTGTCAATTCCCTTCTTCAACTACTGTTGGATCCCAACACACTGTAAAATGATGAGTAGGAACCAGTCTGAAGTAACCTCAAATCTAAGATCTTGTTCAATCTGTCACCATGTCTCCCTCTCTCTAGCTAGCCGGTAACTTCTTCACACTGTTACAAGCCAGCCTGGGTGAAACAGTGTTCTGCACCTCAAAAATGCCCTTGGGCAGGCCAAAACAGGAAACATGCCAGAGAACAAATGAGACAAACACATGGGAACAGGACAGGTTTGCACTAGAAGACGATGAATGAGAACATAAAGGGGAAAATAAAAGGATTACCTATGAACAACTAAGTAACAACTAAATTCATACACAAGACTAATTCCAAACTAATCTATGCATGGATACAAAACATTCTGAGCATATGTAGCAAGAAGGTTATTAGAACTTCAAAATTATGAGTAATTCACGTTAGCTCAATATGACAGCATCCAGTGCACAAAGTGCAGCTTAAATATTGTGTCATAATTATATGCATAAAGATACTAGAAAGAATTAATAAATGACCAATGGTCAAAGTACCATTCATAGGATTGCCACCCCCCCAGCTGTACTCTTACCAGTTGCTCACAATACCTTTAGGACCTTAGGAGTGAGTTTTAGTCCTCTGCTTTCTTTTAAGAACCACTGTTGTGCAATCCTGCAGTTGTGTCCCCACTTCATATCCCTTTAGCAATACAATTAGGAAAAGAAAAGTACTTGTCACAATTGCCCCCCTACAGCCCCGCCCCCCCCCCCCCCAGCCTTTCCTACTCCATAAGCAAGGCAAACCAAGACCCCTGGATGGAAACACAGAAAAGAGACAACACCGAGCTCTAACATCACCTTTGCGCTTGCTACTGGAGCACGCAGATGCAAACAAACTGAGACTAGTTGTCCCTTTGCATTTAAAGTGGAGAGGTTATCCAGCTATCATGGCCCTGGAGCAACAGAAGCAAACAGACTGGTTAGTCTTGGCAGGACACAGGGGGATGTGCTGGAGGACTGCCAAATATAGTACGCAAGAGATGTGTGCCTGTACACATTAACTTAATGCACAGTAAACTCACTGCTGTTCCAAAAAGGAGTAGCCACAGTATTTCACGAGTTAATATTTATGAAGAGTTGCATCATATGAAACTGGACTCTGTAGCAAAATCACACTTGAGCTGTTTCTAGCAAGCACCAATATTCTGGTTTGCTTCAAGGAAATTCTAGAGAGGTGAAAAAATTAAGGAATAAAGATTAAAATTAAAGTTTATGCAGTCATAAGCACAGTACTGATCCAGTCTCCATTTTCATTAGAAGAAAAAAAGTAATACTTAAATAGTTTATCTAGATGGCTTTGGTTAAGCAAAAAGCTTCCATTTTTTTCATTGAGGCTATCTGACCTTGAGTAAGTCCCCTTCCTATTTTATTCCTCTCTGAAATGGGCATAATGCCACTAGTTAGATGTATAACTTGCTTTCAGATTGCTCTAACTTTTTGCACAAATGCAAGATGTTACTATACCATAATTGTTCCATGCAAGATCCCCTATGCATGATTTCTTTCAGCAAGAGGCATTTAGTTTTTAAAGTCAGAATACAGCATTAATTTTACAGAAGTCACTAATAAATATTAAGCCTACGAAAAGAAGCACTTTATTTTTTCTTTGCAGAATACAGATGCATAAAAATGGTAAAGCTATTCTCAAAACTAACAACATCCAAAGACCACGGTTACACACAATACTCAGGTAACTGCGCCTCATGAAGCCTGAAAGATATTGGAAAACGTCTTGTCTGTACAGCATATTCTAATTCATTGCTCAGCCTTCTTACAAATAATGACTTCTTCCATTTCCTCTAGGAGAACATCCCTCAGATAAAAAAAGATTTTCCCAAAAGATCTTTTTTGGGAAAAAAAACCACCTTTATTTTCATTGCAGAATTCCTCTTTCTGAACTTGATCTACAATAGCAATTCATTTTTCTCTATTATCTTTTCCATCTCTGACAGCTATGTCACTTCCTTGCTCATGCTCCATTTCACCAGTTCACTAAACTATTTTTTTTTTTCCTCTTTTCCTATTAGTTATTCCTCCAGTCCCCTAACTTTTTTTTTTCCTTTGGTTTCCATCAGTTCATTGATGTTTTTCTAGTCTTTAACTGGAAGTGAATATTCTAACTGTTGTCTGAAAGCTATACAATGAGGAATTATCCTTCTGCTTTCATGAATCAGTGACTACTCTGTAAGGCTAAAAGCAGTTTTTCTCTTCCCATTGTTTTCACGTTTCCTCTCATTCCATTTGTTCTTGCATTCATTTTTTCCAGCAAGCACCACAACACAAATAATACCTTCCCACACCTTTCAGTTTACGATCTCAAAATGTTTGTCAAAAGGAATCATCTTTCCCTTAGATGGGGAAAACACAAGGTATAAATAGGATAATTATCTCTTCCCAACATGTTTAGCACAGGTTGTGTTCCAGCTCAGCATGTTACCTAATATTCTACTTTTACAAGAAAACCCCTGCTCATACTGGTCTTTTTAGAAAGAGACTGGTAAAGTTCAACCATTACTTTTTTCTGCCCCACGTAGCTTCTTGGGCTGCTACCACTACAATACCTCGCTGCTGCTAGGGAAAGAAAGTGTCCACTCACAAAAGAGGCATGGAAATAAAAAGGTCACTTTCAAAATGAAGCACTATCAACATCTTCGTTTCAGAGACATAAAAAATGAAGCCTAGACAGATGAAGCAACTTTTCCAAAGCTATTATGGCGTTTCAGGGTATAACTCAGAGCAGAGCCAGGAATACAGCTCCAGTCTCCACAACCCAATACTAGTGTTTAACCCAAAAGCCCAGACGTCCTGCCCACAGGCATCTGCATCTGTATGTGCCATGAAGTTCTGGACTCAACAGACAAAAATCACAGAGCAAGCAACATACACTTCCTCTTTGCCATAGCTAATTCAGCCCTAAATCATCTAGAAAAAGGATTAACTAAAACATTTATATTGTGAAACACTAATAAACACTTCAGCCAATTAACAAGTTAGTAAAAGACCAATACAGCTGTGCTGTCTGTCCCAACCTACTTATGCTGATAAACAACCAGGATGGATGCCACTGGCATCAATACAGAGGCACATTATTTCCATCTTCTGTTCTTGCACGATTGGTTAAAGGCACATGGCTCTCTCTATAACTGCGCTTATTAACAAAACTCCCCCCCTCAAAAACACCAAAGCCCCACTCAGCCATAGAATCAGGCAGGCAAAAATTTGAAGTCAAGATAAGCCTTAGCATGCACAATCTGAAGATATTAGTTCACTTTTTAAATATTAAAGGAAAACAACTGGTTTTCTGGAACTAGTCACATAGCTACCTGCAGCTATTTCCAATTTGTCCTGAATCATCTGAATTAAAGAATTAACTCAAGCCTGAATAATCATCCAGCCGAGAAAATCAGAAATTGAGCTGGGAACCTGTTTATTGCTTCTCAAAAATGAGGTGTGTTTTTGAGGGTTTGGGGTTAAGTGTTTCTGGTCTTCTGTGTGTTAGGGATGTACAGCAAATGCACATTTGGGTGGTTCATAATAATGGGTTTGGGATGGGAAAAGCCAAAGGGACCATTTTCTGTGGATGTGCCTTGGAAAAGAAGAACACATACTCTGAAAGACATATTCTGTCCACTTAGCTGAGGATGCTAAATTGCAATACCTGATCATGATGGATAGTACTTTTTGAGGTATGACCAGAGAGAAGTGTTCTGCCAGGCTATGAGAGAGGAATAAGTAGCAAGGAGGAAGAGGTGAGAAGCCAGTCAATACACTGTGGCAAACTCCTGCACACAGGCTACTTCATGGCTGAGACTTTTTTTTTTTTTTGCCCAATTTTACTAGAAGTGAAGAAGCCAATAAAATCCCATCATAAAAATTTTTAAGTAGGTTATAGCAAGTAAATGGTGAAACTTTATTCTTTCTTTAATTGTATCTTCTCTTGTAAGAAGTGTTTGCTCAGTCACACATTCAGGATTTGGTATAATCGATCCCCATGCCCAAATGCTGTGCTAAGGGGCAAACATACAGCTGGCTACACTCTATTTGATCTTCCTCCTCACCCCTCCCCCAGCATTCAGCTGATTACTGAACAGGTTTTTCTTGCTGTTATTTTTAATTCCCTCAAGCTGCCTATTTTTCCTCCTTGCCAAACTGCAAGCTCCTTAAAGGCCCTGAACAGCAGCTGGGTGCTGCTGGCTGGGATGCAGGCCCTGAAGGTGAGGGCGAGGCAAGGTGTACAGCACAGCACCCAGCCACGGGCACCAGAGCAGTCCAGCCAGGACATGCAGCAGTCAGTGAGCGGGCAGGCCAGAGGGCCCAGCTGTCCCACACAGCCTACGCAATCCATGGTCAAACGTCTGCACATGCCGCTTTATGGCCAATCTGCATACTGGCCCACTTGCCCCCATCCTTACCCACCCCTTCCACTTCCAGGCAGATTTCAGACACATACTTCTTAACAATATGTAGGGTCCAGTCAGAACTATTTCTCATGCCAGTTTTTCCTCCAATTCATGGGGACGAGCTGCTCATCTCAGGGGATTCTCAAATTTCTCAAAATTCCCCTCTCAAATTTCCCCTCCTCATTTCAGAGGGGAATCTCAGAGAAAGTACTGGCCAGACTCAGTGTGCTAAAACCAGAGCCACAGTCTATCTTCAGAGCCAGCCTCCTCGTATCAGATCTCACCAGCAGCTGCAGCAATGCACACTTGATCAACACAGGTCAGCAGCTTCCATCGGAAGAGTACAGCTATGGTAAAAGGTCTGATTTAATACAAGCTGAACATAACTAGAATAGGTTCTTAATTTTGTGTGATGTTTGGTTTTAAATGTTGCCATAAACAATAATAAAAATTTAAAAAGAATATAAAGATTTCACAAGGGAAATTATGAAAACAGGTAGGAGCCAGCAAAACTTTTAAAAAAGGGCAAAGTAAAAAAAGAGCAAGACAAATACACAACAAATTCAGTTAAAACTCCATCCTATGTTTACTTTTGAATTTTCTCCAAATGTACTATCTTAAGCTCTAGGTAGATAGTGCTAAATCAATTTAATTACATGATCACACAGAAAATAGCATTAATAACCTTTCGCTCCTCTCCCCAGGAACGAAACGGAACTATTGCACAACACCTTACTTTGAGTAGCTGTCTTTTTTTTGTTTGTTTAACAAAAGCCTGTAATTCTTCTAACAGAAAAAAATGCCCAAAATAGACGAAAGTTTTGCTTTGAAATGAAAAGCAGTTCCATTATATGGAAATCTTTGGCTAGATGAATAGGAAGCTCTGCCCATTGCACAGAAAGGGCTGCAAAGGGCATCCTATTTAACCAAGCTGGTGTCCTGAGGAACAGTCCATCAATACATCCTCTGGGTAATTTGCACATTTAGGATGGGATGCAAGTTATCCCCATCTGAAGTTTCTGGACACTATTTCTGGACTTGGAATGTTAACAAATTGCTAACAAATAAAAATTCTGTACATAAAGCAACTCACAGGTGTGGAATGTGATTTTTTTTGTTTGTTTGGTTTTTTACAAATTCCAAGAATTCAGCAAAAACCCAAAACTCTCCCTTCAACCTGTTTTCTTCGAATATTCAGCATAACTTGTTACAAGGTGACATTTCCCTAGAAAACATCACTCTTAAAGCTGTGGTTCCTCCACTGTTCCAACAGTTCAGTACACCATTTTGAAGTTTCCCTTAAGCTGTATCACCTGAAGAAATATTTAGGTATTTTCAAGCCCTCATGCTTGAGGAAACTGGTATAACATCAGTTTTCAGTTAAATCACCAGATGTACTGTCATTCACATTCAGACTAGAAGAGCCTAGTTCTGCAGGCTAAAATTGCAGCTTTGATCAGTCAGTGAAAAAAAAGAAGTTTTTATAATAAATATAACATAAATATTCACAAAATCCCATGTGTGAAATTCTACCAGAAGACAACAGTTTGCAGTAAACCCAACAAAACCTCAAATCTATGCTATCTATTTCAGAGCCTTGAATACCATTGAGATACACACAGAACAAGACACTCCCTAATACACCATGACATTCTTCAATAAATTTTCCTCCTTTTAAATTTTCTGTATACCTTCCCGATTTCTCTCTCTATTTTCTTATTTCTGAAATACTTTCATTTAAACGAATATTAGAGAAACCTCATCAATTCTTGATTTCTGGGTGCCAAGCAAAGAGCAGCCTCTAACTCTGTGAATAGTTTAGTTCAGTGTGTTATGAACTAAGTACAGAATACATTTTACATGAAGCAGCACCCTCCAAACTTCAGTAAGGAGGTTTTATTAAAGACAGAAATTAACCCTTGGAGTTTGCATGAAGGTCCAGCATTGCCCAGCTGCCCAAGATATAATTAAATAAGGTCTTAGGGAAGTTATACAATACTGGGTCTCATTCCAAGTTTTTCAGTCCTTAAAAAAAATAAAGGTATGCAATTAGCTGTAACGGTTGAATACAGCCTCAAAACATCCTTCAACATCAATTGACAGGTAACTATAACATCCTGTCATTTGTCCATGGAAAATGCTAACAAGGTAGTGCAAATACAGAACAGCTGCATTTGTATGTTATTTTTTCTTCTTTCAACTAATCAGCACTGTATTCACTAAAAATGTCACTAAACTCTTTTCCAGTTTAGTAGCAAGAGACTGGTTTTGCCCTAGCTTAAATGTGTCTATCCCTTGTATAGTGTTTTGTCAACTATAAACAATGGAAATGACAAAGAAAAATGATCCATTCAGGTGATTAAGTGCATGGGAGAATCCATGACCTTCAGTTAAACTAAACTGGTTCAGTAATGTAGCCAATACTCAAAATTATAATTTTCCTTTTTCCTTCTAAAGGAATTAGCTAATAGGGCAATTTAATTCATTTAGATTATGTTGTGACGCAGCAATTTTGATTGGGCTTTTTACAAAAGCTTTCTGTGTTAGGTTGCTTCATTTTATTACTCTTAAGATTTATCTTAATTTTTTAAATATAGCCCTGTTTATGCTGCACATAAGTAATCACAGAAATTATTATTGAGTAGTTTCTGGCATGGAGAAGATAAATCAAAGACAACACAATAATATAGTACTGATTAAAGATTCCCCCCTCCCCCCATATTTAAATAACCAGCCAGAGTGACAGAAAGGACACATTAATAGGGTGAAGGAAGCACCAAAAAGGACAGAAAAATTCTGAAAGGAGCATTTTTTGAGTGAGATTAGAAATTCACTAGGTCAGTTATCTTTTCCAGCTGAAGCACTCAGTAAGTTCATACTCTCTGCTATCACATGTAGAGTTTATCATACTGATGTACAATTACATACCTGACGTGCAAGCCTTTGAAATGGGGCAGACGCTTTAAGATCCTTTTTGGTCGTGCTCTCCCATTTGTATTTCAGAAAGAGGTTACGCAGTGTTGAATACTGGTGCTGGGATCAAAGTCCAAGCTACAGAATTAAACATACTAACATGACAACTACCAGGATGGTTAGTTTCAGCATGGTGATGTGGGAATGACAGTAGACATCTATTTTCTGTTGCTATGGGGTGTCATAGAAATAAAAATTCCTATCATATTAGAAGGTATCAACCAGGAACATGCCTCAGGACAGCAGATGAGCCCACACCCACTGCTAGCACCTACACCTCTCTAAACTTTGCTCCCCCCACTATGCAATACAGTGACCCTTCCCTACCTCTCCCAGCTCCTCCTCAGTGTCACTCCCCTGCTTCCCTCATCCACAACCCTTTCTCCCCTTTTTAAGTACATTGTTCAGTTTCCCCTCATGGCCTTCAGCATTTGAGCTGGCCCACCTGCACTGCACTGCAAGGCCAGCCAGCCTGCAAAAGCACTTTATTCCAGGTGGGCCCTGCTCAGTGCAGCAGCCGCTGCCTTTCACTCACTGGTGGCAGGGGGTGCCTGTTGTTTAGGCACAGCACGGAGGAAATCTAGTGAAACACTGTGTGATCCAGCTCCTTGAAAATGCAGTGTGTCCTAATTTAATGCTAGCTAATGTTAGCCTCAAGCAGAGGAGAGGCTCCAGCATCAACTGGGTACAACAGAGAAGATGGGGGAAGCATAGGAATGAGTTAGCTTGGTAGCTTGGTCTGCAATATTTTCAATGCCTGAAGTATAAGGTGCCCACCCTCATTCACAAGCCTTCTGTAGGATGTGTAACTGTACAGAACAGAGAGCAAACTATTCTAACACTTGGAGATGCCACTCCAATAAATGTCCTTAGCTCTGTCTTCCATGTAACTGGTGTCTTAAGAAACATACACCAAGGACCAAAGGAAATAAAACTGAAACTGATGTCACCCTTTCATGCAGCAGTTGAATAAAACAATACAAATTAATATGATTGCTCGGGTGCTGTGGGAAGAATGATTTTTTAAGTTAATGATTGAAAATAATAAAAAAATAGTCATTTACCTTGGTCACAGTTTAAAAGGGATGCAACAAGCATGATCCAACTAAACCAAAAGCACCGAGGCAGTTAAAGCAATATGGACATTTTCAATCATGCACACTTCATGTAAGGGTGTCCTCCTTGAAATGCTACTATGAAAACTAGGAATCAACACTACAGGAAGGTAGTTCAGAAGTAGTATTTGCAGCAGCAGTTTTGCAGGAAGGCTATTTGGGACATATGGATTGAGAATGCTGTTACCAACAGAGGAAAATCCTGCTCAGACTATTCTTCTTACATCACTATTGCTGCTAGATGTCAGGAGCACCATCACTGCAGACACAGCTGCACAGTAACAAATCACAAGCCTACAGCTGCTGCCTCACAAAAATTCTATCTATGACTTTAAAGCATTAATAAAAAGGAAGAATGTAACTTGAAATAGATGGTAGCCTGAAGAAACATTCCCGATCTTGCCTCCAGATTTCAAAGGACAAGGTACAAACAGGAATCATGTAACACATGATACTGTTACAGTGACCAATTTTTATAAATACACCAGCATCAATAGTGAAAAATAGTGTTCGCCTATGCCATGCCTGTCTGAAGCAGAAATATAGTCACAGTGGCCTGGGCAAAGAGAAAACTCCCTGACATAATACATACTTCAACGCAGAGTATTATCTGATTATTATTTTTCCATTATTGGTAAGTCTTGGGGCAGAAGCACTGTGACACAGTGGGAACTGCTAATGATGCTCCCTAGCACACCTCTGCCAGGACATGCCCTTGCACTCACACAGCCCTTTGGGTTTATTTTATGGTCCCACTCCCTATTAGGGAATTACTGGGATGAAGCTGTGCCAGAGTTGAGCACTGGAGAACAGATTAGGCCATCATGCACATAGAACAGGGAGACAATAAGGCAAAAAAATAGTGAAATAACAGGGAGGGCAGGAGGGATGGTACCTGCCTGTCCACCTTTCCAGGCACTGATGTGGGACATTTGAAGCTTCAAACCAGTGCTCATTCCATTCCCAGCTGCTTGAACATGCCCCAGGATCAACAGCCATGCCTAAATTGAGGCAAGACAGGCAGAAAGTCTACAGCAATGGAAAGAGCACAGAGCAGGGCTCTTCCCTTGAAGCAGGCCGCTGAGAAGGATTTTCAGGCTTTGCAAAGAAGGCCAGGGATGCTTAGATCTAAATGGGGAGACAAGAGCAGCATAGGTCAAAGATCCTTTAGAAGAGCAACTGGAATAGATGCATCATCCCATCCTTCAGAGAACTCAAGGTTAGGCTTTTAATTCAGTTCTAAATGTTCTTCTTTATCTGAAAATAATGGTTTTTACAGCATGAGGAATCAGGCTGTGCTGCACAATAGTTTCACATACAAATGTGACATGGGAGCGTGACTACAGGACAATATAGGGCAGGAAACAAAAGACAGACATTGCATCTCATTGAAGCAGCAGGGCACATCTCAGGGATGCCAAAAGCAATTACTGAAATGGGAAACTGGCCAGCCTACCACAGCCAACAGCTATCCTTACAAAATAGCTATAGGGCATCTGGACTGCAGCTTTATATTGTTTCAACCATGGGACACCTCCAAACACACAATGTCACTTAATATTTTAGGATACTGAATCAGAGAACAAAAATAACACCTAGCAAATAACCAGCAGCTTTCCATAGCAGTGAGTTCTGTATCTTGGCTACAAAGTGATCAGATGCTTAACTTCTCTTGAAGTTACAGTTCAGTAAGTAGTTAAGATTCTAAGCCCACATTTAAAGATAAGCATGAATGTAAGTCTTTTTGTGAACGTCAGTGATTTTTCTGAGCAAGAACCTAGGTGGCAAAAAAAGTCAAGTTGATCAGTTTCTTGCTAGTCCTTCGAGAATATTTCACACCATTATGAAAGCCGTCCATGACTAGAAGGTGCTCAGATACCATGGTTACTGTCATGGTTATGAGATTTTAAAAACAATACTATAACAAATTTGCTAGGTTCTTTTGTGGTTTAATTAGCTAAGACATTGGAAGACCAGACAAATTTTTATCACGTTATGTCTCTGTTCCACTGATCTTTAGCATTTGGATCAAAAGAGATCTTGACTAACATTTTGTAGCTGTACACATACTCTGAAGTAACTGCCCTTAGCAAAAAAATAAAAAAATCACAGTCCTATTTACATTTTTACTGAACAAAAATCAAAAGTAAATGGTGTGTCACTTCCAAGGTACTTAAGAATTAGCATTCAGGTGCAAACCGCACATCTGGTATGATCTGTAATGCCTAAAAAGAGTTTAAGTAACAGACTATTTCAACAGAGCATATGAAAGGTGCAATAGTCATTAGAAAGAAAAATTGTTAAGGAGAGAAAAATCTTCATCCAGTTAGAACGATACTGACAATAACATTACCTTTCTTTTGGCTAGCAATAGTTGTACATAGCAATTAAGAACAGGATAAGTCTATTGTACATAAACACTATGGAAGCTTGATTAAAAAGCTGCTGCATAGCAAAAATTGATTTGAAAAGTACATAATATTTTGTAACTTCTCATAATTTTCTGATTTTTGCAAATTTGGGGTTTTCATAAACTTTTTTTAGACAACTTTTACATAATCTTTTGTTCCCTGGTTCTCTAGGAAGTTGATAAGCAAAGCAGCTACAAACATAAAAATGCATTAAAAGCCAGGGGAAAAAAAAATATGGTTGAAAGACCATTTAAAGATTCTTAGTTTTCCTTTGTTACCAAATAAAACATCTTAATTTGATATTAAATGAACATTAATGTTGATTCAATATAGAAAACTGGCTTTTCAACTGATTCTAAGCTTCCCATAAGAATGCTGGAAGTTAATTTTGCTCAATTTCAAAACAGAGTTTCCATTTTTTCTGAGATGTTTTACTCTACATTCTGAAGAACGAGAGAAAGTTGAATACATAATCTGTCCAGAGACCATGCAGAAGCATGAATCCAATGTCACACCTGAGAAACAGATAATTTAACATGCACTGTAACAAAATGAGCACGTATGCATACACAGTATGCGACTCCCAATTGCTCCTAATCTTATTTTCACTACTTTTTCCTTCAAACTGAGCAATTTACACATTTTGGTTCCCAAGCAGTTAAGAGGCTTGAAATTTTAGAAAAGTTTCTTCTAATGTTAGCAACAACTACAGTACAAATTATTTTAAGAATTCAGAAACAAGTGTCCCAAACAAAAACCTTCTCAACTAGACACCTTGAGGAAATTAGAACTCACTTATGATATGTGTGAACAATTCACAATGAACACCTCTTCTAATATTGTGCATAATATAAGGCTAAAACGCACTTTTTTTGTCATGCATTACAAATACACAAGTCTAAGCAAGTAGACCACTAAAAAGGTATGCATCTTCTTACAGGTGAAGACTTTTACTGTATCCAAATACCTTGAGTTGTAGTAGTATGAAGCCTCCGATAACAACCCTTTAATAAGTCTGAGTCAGACCATTATCCTTCTTCTATATGCTGATCTGTAACAGACTTAATTTCCCACTGACTTAATTTTTATGCAATCCTTAAAAAATGTGTAAAGTGCATGCTGCACAGCTGCAAAACACTATCAGCACAAAGAGAGAATTCTAGTCTAGAAGGACTTACTCCCATTCTGCACAAAGAAAGCAACTGTGTCAAGGTGTATAGGGTAGTCACAAGTTAATTCTCTATTTATTTGCTGACATTTGTTGTATGAACCCAAGTTATAGAAAATACTTGGCATCCCCCCAGCTCTAAGTGATACAAAGTATACTGTGGGCTAGGTAGTTTTACCAGACTTGGCGGTGGGGAAAAAAAAATGACCAAACCTAAAAGGAAACAACGTACTGACTTAAAGCTATGACATTGATTTCAGCTGTACACAGTTAACCACCTCAGGGTTTTCTGCCTTGTACCCTTATCAAAGAAAAACAAACAAACAAAAAACCCAAACCCCAAACATGTTCCAACAAGCTGAAAGCCCATTCAAATTCAGAAATATCAAAAACGCATTCCCATCCTGCTGGCTGGCCAGCATTCACTTAATTACCTCAAGAGCCTTGGCTTTGTTGCTTTACAGTCCTGTTCAGTGTTTCTAAGTACAGAGAAAACAATTGTAGAGAATGAAGAATCTACCAAGTTTAGAAATTTTATTACATCAGAAGCCAAACTTTTCACTACCAAAGAAACTGCTAGAACAGGCTTTCTAAAACTGAAATTCATAGCATATTTCTAAAAAGGGTTTCACAATCATGTCTAAATGAACTAGGCCTTACTGCATCCCAATATCCCAATATAGGTTTGTTGTTTTTCATGATCAAAGGCTTTGAGATCCAGTCTTATTCTCTAATGAAAGACAGATTTTTTTATCACACCATATTTTTTTTCATTACCACTAATCACTTACTCAGACCATTTCTATATGACCACACTCATCAACTTTTATAAGAAATTGCTCTGAAATCAGAACAAATCACTCCTGATTCTCACATACTTGTCAGGTCAGAAACAACTCCCTATCCACAACCAGAATACTGGGTACAGTCACATCAGAATGCCTGCTTTCCCTGGACCCAAGTTTTACTGTACAAAGCAGTTACTTTTGTCAATCTTAACTTATTTTCACCAGGTGCTGTTTCCTCAGCACAGTCCCAGAATGACTATATACTGCATGTCTTCTGTCATTTGGCATGCTATGGCCCCAAGCCATATGTGCCTATGTGGCCTATATTTTTCTTAATTACTGCACATCATCTTGGGTAGGCTTAATTAGTTTCAAAGTAGTCTGAGAAAAGACACTGATACTACATGAGGCCAAGAAAAAGAACATTTTAGCTACCTCTTAATAATACTTACTATACAATTGCTTAATTAAACTCCCCAACAAAAATAACAAAATTACAAATTTGTTAACTGCCTTATTGGTCTTAAATTCCGGTGCTGAGATTCAATAAGAGAAAGTGCATCTTACAACCCACTATCAGGTTTTAGTACAGGTATAGTACTAAATAGTATAACTATAGTATATAATACTATAGTACTAATAGTATAACAAGCCATGCGAGAGGTATTTACTTGAGCTGGTACCATCTGTATTACTCATGAGCAATGGAGTGAATGGAATCAGATTGATTTACAGTCATTTAGGGCCATGTGTTTTATCAGCTTTCCAAGAAAGCCTCACTAAGCTCATTTTATACTCAAGTAGGAGACATGAACAAAGATATTAGACTACGTGTTTTGCGAGGTGCTTTTTGGTCCCATATAACACAGCCTTTTTTTGAGGAAAGTTTGCCTGCCACGGCCTCAGTGGAAGGTTTTTCACCAATTCTTCCACTAGAAAGAGAATCTACTTCTTTTCACAGATGTTCCCTGATATCTGCATGCAGCTTTCTCTGCACTTGCAGAAGCAGGAACATAGCCCAAACCCTGCTGGGGACTGTTCAGCAAGCATCTGCCTTCAGCCACCCTTCTGGAGCCTGAAGGATTCCCTCAAAGACAGTCAGTCCTGTTATCTGGTTGAACTGAAAGCCCCATAGCTGGAGGCCTCCTGTCAGAGGACAATGCCATTTGGAGTGACAGGAGTTTTATCACTTAGTGTTACCTCCAGGCTACATTTTACAGAAGTGGCAACAGGAGAAGGAATCATTACATCCACCACAGCCTCAGAAGAACATCTATCTGCCATGTAATACATTGTCAGCTGCTTCCCCTTAAATGCACTGTCCATTATATATCCTTTTAGGGGGCAAGAAAGCTGCCTCCCTAATAAGCATCACTCAAACCAAAGGCATAAAGTGGCTTCAGCTGTATGCAATGAACCACTTACCTGAGATATATACAGCAACTCCTGAAGAGCTGTCAGCAACCCCTAGAACTCAGCCCTCTGATTTTATGCATGTTTTCTAAGAAGCTCCAATGTCAGCAAAAACACTATTAAGGACAGGTCAGTCAGCTGCCTTTCTAAAATGCACCTGCTGGGCCTGGAGTGCTGATCTGTGCCTCCCAGATGAACACTGTTCTTCCCAGGGTCTTTGAAAGTTCCTGCAGATCATGTGCTGCAAAGTTTATTAAAGATCAAGCATCCCCTTATACATGAGCAGTAACAACAGCTGACAAAGGGAGACAGACACTTCAGATCACAGCAGGTCATAAGTATTTTAATTAACATTAATTACAGAAATTGCTTGAAGCTCAAGCATGACAGATTTCCAGTGCAGATTTTGTCATGAAGAGCATGCACTGCCTGTCCAAAAGGTGCTGAAAGTCACGTCCCAAACTCACAGGCAGCATTGCCATTTTTGTTACATTCAGGTATCATTTTGTTTTTATTTCAGGTTGAAGTTGTCAGAAAAGAGTTTTATTGCCCTCTTTTTTATTAGGATAGTTTTCTCGCAGCAAATAGATTCAGTGGTATGAGTACACCCTGCTTGGTCTACCTTTAACACAGGACACAAATTATTTGCACAGACAGTTCTAAACTGAGACAGGCAGGCTAGGCGTGACATCCAGTGGTGAAACAGCCTGTATTACCCCCCGTTTCTTTGGCCCATGTAACTTTGTTACCTGAACTTCTCAAAAGTGGAACCCATCTGAACAGTCCATTAGGATTTGCTTCACTCAGCGGAGCCAAAGCCATTAAACAGAATAAATGTTACATACATCATCATTAATGGAAAAAAATTCTCAGTCACATTTGTAACAGTCTGTAGCCTCTTGAAACAATTTTCAAAACAAAGAGAACGAACATCTGGAATTCTCCCAGTTTGACTTTTTAAAGAAATAAACAGCCAGTGCTCCTTGAAATGAAGAATCTGAGTGGAAGTACAGTTTCAGGTGGGGAGAAGGAGGCAAGAAAGCTTCAGTGGGAGGAAGAGAGCAAGAACTTCAAAAGCAAGACAGTAAGAAAGGAACCCACATGGTCTTGAAAACAAACTTCCAGTTTGATAATTTAGAGAAGTGTACTAACATGTTTATCTTCATTCTGTTCCCTAGAGATTTTGTTCAGGGGTCTTTTCCTTCCAGATATTCTTACAGAAGGTCACTGCTGTTTCTCAAGCGATTCAGGCCCTGCCTCCCCTGTCCCATCTGCCCCAAACCATCCTGTAGTAATATATTCCTAAGTAGAACATATCCACTGAACTTCAGTTTTCTGTCTCCTTGGCACTTACGCTGCAAAACCAAACTTTTCATTTCCATGAAAACTGCATCACTTTTTTCCACACTATTTTATGAAAAGCATAAGCTGGCACATTTTCCTTCTGAACAGATCAACCTTGTTGATAAAGCTATCTCCAGCACTTAGTCTGTGCTATGGTATGCAGTCTGTGTCACCTCAGGTGCATCCCACCCATGTTTGGGTGGCTGTGAGAACTCTTCCACTAAAACAAAACAGCAACTTTGAGATGTGCTAATGTTCAAAACCCTTGGTGCAACTCTACAGTCACTTAATTAGCATACCCAACAAACTGCCCACCCTCTGAAGTGCATTAAAAACCCATGAAACAGACATTTAAGAATAATCTTGAAATCCCTGTAGCGTGGTTCAAGGTGAAGGTGTAGTTTTTGAACTAAAATATCTTAGGTACTAAGTGCAGTGACCTAATACACCAGGTTGAGCTAAACAGCTGGAGGTGTCATTCCTGAAAGACACTGAATGCTTTTCAGCACCATTAAAAAAAAAAAAGAAGGAAAGGGGGGAACTGAGGGAAAGGGGTGTTTCAACTGCTTTTCAGCACCTTATCATAGGTTTCAAATCATTCTAAACATGATAAAAAAAAATTTTCCTAATTCTTAATGGGCCCTAAATGACTCACAGGATAATGATAAATTACTACTGCACACACACACCCCCCGCCCCGTTCAAATGCTAGGACTTGTAAAGAAGGTCACACTTATTAGCCAAAGAGAAAAAGCAAAGATTAAAAGAGGATTCTACCTGACACCACTTTCCTAAGAGGGCTCCAGTCTGAAATGAGGCTACCATGGCAGTAGCTGTCAACTGAGGCTCTGGGATCACTTTTACATTAACAGTTTGTATCAAGAATAAGCAAGCATGAAGGAAAACAAACTCCTTCCTCTCCCAATCATTCTCTCCTCTGCTAAAGGGCAAAGACAAACCCTCCTAGCAATACAGTTCCGTATTTAAAAGAACAGGCTGTAGCATGGCATTTAGACCAGCCACAAGTCTCTGCTTTGCCACAAAAAACCAGAAGAATGATCAGGGCTGGGTAAGCCCTTTAGTCATTACCTAGTAGGCACTTAAGACTCCCACCCTCCACATGGAGCTGGCAGAAAGCACCTATACTCTATATCTGTATTACCTGAAGAAAGTTAGGCATTCCCAGAAGCAGTGAGATGAATGTGGAATTACCCCAGAAAGACAAGGAGAGGTTAAGAAAAAACCCCAAACAACCTATCTGAAACCTCACTCTTCTTCAAGGCTCCTCTCCTTCGGTGCTGTACTGGACTGTGGGAAAGTGTCTACCTCTGTTTGGAGGCAGCCCTGAACGGTCCCTTATAATCAGGCACCAAACTTCTCCAGTGGGGAAGGTCAAGCCTTTCGTTCAACACAGTTACAAGAGGTGCTGCTGCTTCTATATCACATACAGGACTAAGAGGTTGCTCAGACCAAAGAGAGTGAACATTGTTCTCTACCCCAGCGATTAGGGCTCTCAGCTGTGAAAAGGTGAGAATTCTGGTAGCCACAAGCCACAAGAACTATTTATGTATTTTAGCTTAAAATGCATTGAAAGCACATACCATTGCAGGCTAAATGGCCTCAGCTTTCAAAACAAAAGAAGGTTACATCAACTGATTCTGAGCATTGAGACCCAGGAAATCAGTTCTGCAATGTAGATGTTAGCTAACTAGGAAGAGAAACTACATGAAGGAAACAAGCAGTTACTGCTCCAGAGAACAGAAGCTGAAGAATACATCTGGTTCAACCTCACTGCATGCAACCATGAGACATCTCTACATACAGAAAACACAGATCCACCTCCTGTAAGCAGCATTACCCAGGTACCTCTGACTGTGGTCTGAAAAAAAGTTTTATCTATCAGCTATGGCAAAAGCCAAGGTACTTGTAGCTCCACATGCATGTCTATTCTTATCTCTCTATAAGTAACACCAGGATACACTCAACAAGAAAATCATAAACTGCCTTACATGCTCTAGAAAGCCCAAAACTAGAGATCTAAATCATTTTATACAGCTTGCCCTGCTAATTGATCATTTCATTTACCATGGTCCCATTTACAATGGAATTATAGTGATTTTGCTCGAATAACTTCAGAAATTGTATGTTCTCCTGTATAATATCTCTCTTCCAACATCATGCACGTCAAATGGAATAGCTCTATGAATTCAGCCTTTAAGATAAAAAAAATGAATCACAAATAAATTTAGGCCAGTATTTGTATAACAGCACACCCCTGGGCCCCAGTCACAGTCTGCTAAATACCAGGGTCTACTTCTGGACCCTGGCATGACAGACCATTGTTGGTAAGTGATCTGTTGCCAGCAACTGGCTCTCTATCTACTCCAGTTACACATCTGCCTGCTTTATATCTTTCCAGATGTTCTACAGACTCCTGTATGATTTCTTCCCAGCAGAATAACCAAACACCAAGAAAGGATCTGGACTCTCTTAATTCATTGATTTGCCTCATAACAGTACAAACACAGGCACAGATACATGCTGTGCAGGGGACACTGCACATTTAAATATTGACTTCTGCTACCACTAGCTTACAGAGTACTCCTGTGCCAGACTGAGAAAAGCCTTTCTTCTTGCTTTGACCCAGGTGCAGATGTGGGGAAATGGAATACTCTAGATGACAGAGTAGCATTACATATTCCCAACTTTTCATGATCATGGACTTTGAGTCATTCACATTTCAAAATCAGAGTTTGCTTGTAGCAGACTTTTGAGGACTTAACTTTATGTGCTGCAGCTTTCAAAGGCCCAGCAGGAGCTGAGACAAGATTAAGGCTCAACACCAAGACCAAAACTCCATCCTTACATGGTTTTCTGTTACTTGAATTGCATGACTAGGACTACCCTTTATTTAGCATTTCCTGTCCTTTGTCAACTGGATGAGAGGCTCTAAGCTAAATATTAGAAAGGCTTTTCCATGTTTCAAAACAATAAGTCTAATGAAATTCAAATTTCATACCAATACATTGCAACATATTTTAGGTAGACAGAATTAAAAAATTTAAAAGGCAGCTGAATTACTTAGAAGCTTTTTTCCAAGTAATTGTTATAGTAAGACAATTTACACACACTACTACAGGATACCTCCAACAATCATTTTTAACAAAGCGTCTTATGCAGCTCATGAGGCTCATCCTCAGGGAAAAAAAAGTATTTTAGGAACTATAGATGTGCTACAATTTTTCTTACCTGATTTGGTTGAGCAGATACCTCCCACCCTAAAAAGACCTGTGACTGAGCACAGCCCCAAGTAGGACAGGAAGATGCTACACCTCCGAGATGGATGGTCACGCATTGTAGCAAACTGCTACAAAAAGCTAATGCTCAGTGACAGTCTCTTCACCTAACCCCTCAAAAATAACAGCAAACTACACCAGCAATGACATTGTGAGGGGAAACCTGAGAAGCCAAGTCTCTGGCATGCAGAGCTGCAGGTAGGTCCATACTATTAGGCCTCTGGATAACCCAATAGCCTCATGTTCCAGACACGGGGTATGCTGTGCATAGGGCACAGTCACAGGCTTCCCATGCAAACACCACACACAGGCCTACAACCAGGTCAGCCATTCCTTCCTATCTTGTCACACAACCAAAGCCCATACTCCACCTCCTCGGCGCTCCCCGTGACTTTTCCTCAAACCACCCTTCTCTCAGCAAAGTCACTCACTCTGATGAAGGCCATGATTTCTTGCCCATCTGAAACTTTTATGTTCTCAGCTCATCACAAGGTCTGCCTCCAGACCAAACTTCTGCCCCTGAGCCTTGGCAACACACCTGGTCACCCCAGCTAGGGCACAGCTCTGGTTACTCCCCCACAAGCACTCTGGTTCCTCCTGCCCCAGCTGGATAAGGCCTGCTGTAATATCACTTTGTCAGGCTCATGACTGTCTCCAGGTGATGGTGCCCTGTCCTTGCCCAACAGTAAGGTACATCTGGCCCACCACTGCTTTTAAGTCCTCTCACTGAAACACACATGCTGAAAATAACATACTACCCACCACTCAAGCACTGAAGTTGATAGCAAGTTTGAGGTTTATGTGAAGACAAAGTAAACATTTAAGTGAAAAATACAAAGAGTATCACCCAATTCAGAGTGACCATATGGAAAAGAGAGAGGTAAAAGAAATGCCTCTGAGTCCTCTTCAATTCTCACCTGAACACTATTAAATACATACCTTTTTTTTTTATCCCTGCCCCATACAGCTTCCCTGATCTACATACAGATGTAGACAGGAACAAAACTTATTAAAAAAGCCACCAGATGCACAGTAAACGGAGTCAGATGGCACAAACCAGACCTAACACCAGAAACAGCGCACAGAGCTTCTAGGGTCAGGAGCTGGGCTTACCTCACTCCCTGAGGCTGTGGGACACAGGGGTGCGGTGTAGGGACCTCGATCCTGAAGAGGAAGCGCGGTCCATGGCGGTCCAGCAAGCCCTCCCTCTTCCTTCAGCATGTGGCTAACAGCAAACCTGCTCCAGCTAAAAGGCTACCTGGTGCTAAGGTGACGGCTCCTCTGCAGTCCCCCGCAACAACGCAACGGTCCTCCTGAAACTGCCATTTTGATCAGCGTTCTCCGGGAGCCCACCCTTACCCCTAACCCAAGCCGCCTGCGCTCGCCGCCAGCTCCAGCTCCCCGCGGGGTGTCCCACAGGTGAGGGCAATAACGGTAACGGCTGCTCCGGGGGGGCCTCGGCACCACTGGCCCGACCCACCTCCCCTCTCTTCCGCGGGGCCCGGGCCCGGTACGAGGGCGGCCCCTCACGGCAGCGCTTCCATTTTCTCCTCAGCGGCTGAAACTCTGCGGCTCCAAGCCCCGCTCATCCCCGACCCCCGCGCTGTGTCCCCGGCAGGGAGCCCTCCTCCTCCTCCTCTCTCTCCTCAGCTGCCCAACCCAGCCGGTGGGGGTTAATCCGCGTACCTGCTTCCCCGGAGCAGCTCCCCGCTTCTGCCCGGGGCCGGGGCAGCCGTGAGGGGAGCGGGAGCCGGCGGGGGAGGCGCCCACACGTGCCCAGTTTCCGAGTGGCGACGGAGGGACCGACCTTTGCGGAGACGCAAACCAAAGCACCACGGCAGACACCCCCCCCTTACCTGCCTCAGACCCGTGCACCAGCTTGTGTGGAAAGAAAGAAAGGCACTCGTCCCGCTTTGCAAAATTTTATTAGCAGATCAGGGTAACATAGATTTGTTATTTTTGACAGTCTGTGCTATTTCCAGGTGCATAAAAAACGGTATTTCTCTTAATAAAAATATAGGCACACAGATTTTAAAACATCACCACTAAAAAAAGCAATAAAAATAGTCTTATTTTAATAAAAAATACTTGCTTTTTTCAGGCTTACCACTTATCTCCAGGTTCCTTACTGCTCCAAAATAATACACAGAAAAATCAATTTTTCTCCCCCTCCAAAGTAAATTCTGTAACATAAATTATTTTATTGAAGTGTACTACATCTCCCCTCCCACCCCCCCCCTTCCCTTCAATGCTTTTTTTTTTTTTCCCTTAAAAAAAAGGAACCTCTAGGTTGTTGCTCAAAAACCACCAATGGTAAGGAATGAAACTAAGCCCTGCACTGAGGAAGGTGTCCTCCAGTGCTGTAAACGGAGTTTAACCGGACTATGCCTCCCTGAAATTGGGGCTGAATTTCTACCTTGGTGGAGTAGATAGGGTGATAAATAGAGAGACCATCACATTTGGAAAAACACAGTAAAACTTCCTAATAAATCACAAACATTAGTCCTGAGAACAAGAGATTATACACTCACAGCGCAATCCTATCTGGAACAGTCGAGAGAATAGTTTGGCTTGACAGAGTGCTGCTTGTTGTGGTTTCCGTGCAATTAATGCCACAGCACTTGGGAGCCACGTGAGGCTACGAATGACTGAGCGCCGTAGAAAAAGGCCAGCCCTGCTGCTCTCCTGTGACTAAGCCAGCACTCCTGTCCTTAGCTGACCTGGGCAAAAAGATGACTGAAGACCAAACACCATGAGCTGTCTGTAATGTCTTTGTTAAAACACCACCTTACATCTTTTATTAATGTAGAATTAATAAGCTGGAGCTTACGGCTTCACGCTGCCTTGCACTCCTCTGTCTGCCTTTTTACTGCATCCCATCTTGCTCAATAGTTGCTACGATTTAACATAAAAAGAATTACCTCATCTCCACGAGAGCACAATTCTGATGCAACAACCTAACAGCTATTTTAACCAGGGCTTAATTTTCACAAGTGCGATTTATGTACATATCCCACAATCTCCAATTTGAAGGTGTTTTGAAACTCCAGGAATTCAGAAAAATACCACTGGCTCAGAGTTTATTTGGTTTTCCTTAGCCCAGGGAATAAACTAATGGTAACGCATGGGACAGGGAAAGCAGGAAGCAAAATTTGGTAGGTAAGCTGCGCAGCTTTTTATCCAAATATATATTTTTAGTGCTCTATTTATGAAAGACTCCCTCCAGACAGTGAAACAACAGTTTTTCCCATTACTGGTCCCTCTTAATATATACCTTACTACAGCACTTTTTGAGGATTCTGCCTCAAAAATTACACAGAAAGCTCAGAAATGCACCTTTTAACTGAATGCGAAGAGAAGCCCATGCGCTGCTCCTCATCCCTTGACCAGGCATATGTCACAGGCTATGGCAGCACAAGACATGAAATAAAAGGAAATTAAATAAATAGTATCAAAATGCAGTCCCATATTTGCCGAAACATTCATTCTTCTGCTTCCACAATTCCTACACCTACATTCTCTTTCCCTTCCTTCAACCTTCCCAGTCCAGATTCACCTCCACTCCCTACATGTCCCCCTCATACTCGTTCCTCTCCACTGCTTCCCCCCCTCCTCCCACTTCCTTAATTTTGTTTCTTCCCTCAAATCCTACTTTCTGCCTTTCTTCTCCAATGCTCCTTGCACATTTCCTTCCTTTCATAGAAATACTTTCTCATCAACTGCATTTTAGTCTCTGCCTAAGCAAGGATACAAAGCTACAAATAAAAGTAGCATATTTTTATTTCTTTCATAGAAACTGGAAACCAGGGAAAATTAACCCAATACAAGTTTTCAATACCAGTTCACACCTTCAGGTCTAAAACCTCAGCCTAGAAGTGACAACCATAAAGCCAAACAAAACCAGTTTCCTTGTCCATCTATAGTTGTTTCCATAGGCTTGCTTTCTGATTTTTAATTTATTAAATGGGAAAATAAATATGAACTTCTAACAGCTAATATATTCAATGAAAAAATAACCTGGTCTATGCACATTTTTTGGTACCAACTGAACAATACTGGCTTAGAAACTAATACAGTTAAGATGATGCAACTTCCTAGCACAAAGACGTTACATCAATACCAAAGTGCTTACTTCCTCAATTTTGGATACAAGCCCCGGAATAGAACGCAGATGTTTGTTTGCAGTTCAGGTTACATGTAAACAACACCTATACAAATAGGTGTTAATGAATCTCCAATTTGCCGACAATAAATTAAAACAATAACAAAGTTTAATAAAGACTATTTCTTCATATACTGTGGTTTCTTAAGTGCCCTGTTTTGGTGAGGCATCCTACCATCATTCTGTAAAAACGTTGTATTTGAGTGCATGTAAGTCACTACAGAATTTTTTCTCTTTTTAATCCAAAAATTGCTCTGGCCTATCTCATCCTCTCAGTGGCCAGAATCAGTTGTACTGAGATTGACAGTGGCAGTTGTGTTAGTATTCAGTCAGAGACGACGGCCAGAGTGCAATTCTTACTGCAGTACAGAACCATTTACTGCTAGGTTCACGAAATCAAGGTTATGATATGTAAAATGGCACTATGATTTTCTCTTCAATGACAGCAATAACAGAGTAGTGCACACAGCTAACAAAACCTGTCAGATATCTACCATCAAATATTTATGCTATTAACAAATATAAAAATTGTATTAAGAATTTTCCTTAAGACTCAGTAACAATTTCCCTGACTGAAATAATAATGCACAGTCTTAATCATTGTGCGGAATGTGAATTATTCTGCAGTAAAAGAGTATCAGTAGAAACCCTACATCCTGAGTGCAGTTGATACCACAAATAGATTGAAGTATCACTGAAATGGTCACCATATAAAAGCACTCCAGTTGGTGCTTGTGCTGCGGTATTCCCTGGGAATCTGGATCCCCAGCTTTCTAAAATGCTTAGTAGGCATTTAATAACATCATCCAGCTGTTGGTGTAGTTTGAGAAGTGAGAAGCATCATACCCAGGATTCAGACAAGAAGTCAAGGTCTGCTGTCAGGGCTGGTTTTTTTCAGCAAGGATGAAAGTTTCCTCTGTCTCCTGCCCATGGAATTCTCATTACATTATGATATGCTGCTTCTCCTCTGATGAGTGGCTTTTCTTTGTGAAAGATCCTCACTGTCACTTTCACAGTTTCTCTGAAATAGAGAGGCCAAAATGTTTCAGTCACGTAAATGAGATAACCACACAAATGAGATACCACGCTCCTAAACATGATGTTCTAACATTATTACTGTATCATCTATGGAGAAAATTAGAGCTAACAAAAATCTCACAGAGTTTCATTCCAGAAGGTCATATGCACTGCAGGGGTCCCCCACCCTCCGTCACACAGCTAGGCACAAGAGCAGCAGTGAAGACTCTCTCCGCAACTGCTCACTTCTCAGTCAGACAGCAACGGTCACTGCTATGCTATCCAAACATAACCTGCAGCCTCCATGCTGCTCCTTTACAAAATAAACATGGCTAGCACCTAAAGGGTTTATAGAGTCCCCATCTCTCCTTGCCCAACATTTCTGTCACAGTAGCACAACTTACAGCAGCATTAAAGACACAGAAGGGATGCCACTGTCCAATCTGGTTTCCCACTCAAAACCATTGCCATCCTGTTGGGCTGTGCATCCATATAAGGACAGCAAAAAATCACTGCACAGTAAAACTGGTCCTTCTCTTCTGCCCATTTGAGAAATGTACCTACCAAACTTTCTTCTTGTATTAGGACCTTTTTCACCAGCGAACGAGATAAGTGGTTGCACAATGACACAATACGGTAAGAAAGCTGTGGAGAGAAGGAATAATGAGAATTTGACCACACATGTGCAGTGCAGACATATCCAAACACATTTCATTTATCTACTGTGTATTAAAATTTTACATTCCAGCTCTGTCTTGCCCTCTGACCCCATCAGGCTTGGGAAGCCTGATATGAGACGGATTAAAGGCTCGCTGTCATACCTTCCATCGCCTTCTAGCATATTGCCTTTTGAAGTTTTCCATGTTAACAACAGATGCTTGCCGAACCAAAGCCTGTCTCTTGTCCACTGGCTGGAAGATAAGAGAGCAATTTTATTGCTTGGCTCCCTCTGATGCATGAAATACATAAGATTCTTCATGTGCTCTGGAGCTGGCTGGAAAGAATGCTGTCTGGGGAAGCTGTGGATTCATACAGGTAAAAGCAGAAGAAAAATAATGAAATCTATTCCACCCTGTGCCTGGACAGGACCCCTTTGATCTCAAACAAAATCCTAAAACTAGCATACAGTCAGTGGTCACACTTGATCCCAGGCACAAAATCGTTCTCAGAAGTTCCACTGCTGCCGCTTTCTAGCCACTCGACCTGGCACAAAAGGTGTATCACATGGCATGGACTTTGCTCCAGCCTCCACTTCTGCCTTCTGCTTCATAATGATCCACACACAAGAAAACCAAACAAAAAGTCTGGGAACAGCTTTTCTAGCCAAAGGACAGGATGAAGGACAGCCAAACAAAAGAGGGAGGTAACTAAGGGGATGCTAGAGGGTGCTAAAGCAATGCTTTCATTTTGTAAAGCTGCTAAGGTGCTTCTCAGTGCACACCTGCACCATCTCCATTTTCTCTGGACTGAGCTCATATCAGCCAGCTTTTATTCAAGTCCCTTTTTCTGAAAGGCATTGGGAGAGCAACAAAAAGGTTCTACAGAGGCCTGACAGTAAGGAGATGGAGCTGTTGTCAGCGCATCAATGGCACTGCAGCACACTGCTGCTCAGGGGTTTTGCGCATGCTTGCTAAAAATCATGACAGAATAGGACTAAACCCAGCATCATCACACTGTCAGGTCCCGTGATACCTTCTAAATTTTCAGATAGACGTTTCCACATCTTGCCCTTTACAAGGATATTTTAAAACCAAAGGTAACATTAGGGCCCCTTCCTAACTTCTAGCATGTGGCTCTTCATTTTACTTTGGCACATCTTCTCTGAATTGTGCTTTTACATGTTTTTCTTTTACCAGACTGATTTAAACATCATAGGTAAGTTTGAGGCAGTCATTTCAGATCTGAAGATGGAGAACATGTGAATTCATGTGAATGTGAAATACGGAATAACTTCGGAGAGCACTAGCTGTACTCTACAACCCAAATATTAAACTGGTACCAGAGAGTAGCCCTTTTCCTGTGTCTCACAAAGCTGGTGAATAAAATCCTGTCTGCATATCAAAATCTCAGGAAGGATCAGGTAACCTGCCACTGTGAGTAATCTTCTGCAATTAGTCTGAGATTGACAGATCCCAAGCAAAATTAGAAGGTGGCTCAAGAAAATTAAATCCATGACCAGCTTTGGTCAACACTGGACAATCCAAGAATGACAGAATAGTTGAGTTTGGAAGGAGCCTCTGGAGATCATCTAGTCCAACCCCCTGCTCAGGACAGGGTCAGCTACTGCAGCTACCCAGGACCACATCCCACTTGGGTTTCAAAGGCTGGAGACTCCACAGCTCCTCTGGGCAACACGTTCCAGTATTTGACTGATCCTTTAGTAAACAAGGTTATTTGCTTTTTTTAATATTCAAATGGAATTTCTTTATTTCAATTTGTGCGCGTTGCCTCTTGTCCTGTCACTGGATATCACTGAGGAGAGCCTGGCTCTGTTTTTTTTCACTCCATTCCACCACATATTTATACAGATTGAGAAGATCCCCCCTCAAGCCTTCTCTTTTTGACACTAAACAATCCCAGCTCTCTTGGCCTTTCCCCCTTTGACAGACACTCCAATTCCTTAACCATTTTCACAGCATTCCATCAAACTTACTCCAGTATGTTTTCCTGACATCACAGAAATTAAATGGGAAAAAGTTAGCTGCCATTTAGTATTGGTGATGAGGATACATGCTACAGCATATCTGAAAAAACCTCAGGATTTGTCCTTTAACAACGCCGAGTATGAGAACACAAGACATTGATAACGTGGCAATAAATATATGAGGAAAGGATTACAATACCTATGGAAAAATAGGAAGGAAAAAAAAAACATATCAGGATTCAGACACGTGCCTAAAATTTTTGGATGCCAATCTGGTGTCCAGTCTGGCGTTAAGGAACAGATGTTCCACAAACCCTGACGCAGTCCTCCTGCAAATGAAGTGCCTTTGAACTCCAAAACCACTTCAAAATTTGCATAGACCAGAAAACTGTATTCGACAGATTGAGAGGAAAAAAAAAGGTTCAAAACTAGATCTGGTAAAAGTGACAAGAGAAAGGCCAGGAATCAACTCTTAAAAGAGTATGGAGTTTATGGAGTGACAAGCATTCCAGCAGTTCTGATCTGCACATTTAGGAGGTGGATAACCCAGAAATATTTATACTGACTGGAATCCAACCACCAAGCCAGACACCTGAAGAAGCAAGAGTACCAAAGGCGAATGGAAGACCCATCAGTAAGAATTTAAACTTTTTTTCAGCAAAATAATTGATAACGTTTATGAGACAACAAATTCACTTTTCTCATCACGTGTCCTGGGTTCAGCTGGGATAGAGTTAATTTTCACAGGAACCTGGGAGGGGGCACAGCTGGGACAGCTGACCTGATCTAGCCGAGGAGCTATTCCATACCATGCGACATCATGCTCAGTATATAACTGGGGAGCGGGCTGGGGGGGTCCTCTCTCACTTGGCTTTCGGTGGGGGAAGTGGCAGAGTGTCGGGTTCCGGGTGGTGAGCAGCTGCATTGTGCATCACTCGTTTTGTATATTCTTTTATTCGTACCGTTGTTGTTGTTGTAACTTCTCTTTCTGTGTTGTCCAAGTGAACTGTCCTTATCTCAACCCTCAAGGTTCCTTTTTTTTTTTTTTCTTTTCTCCTTTCTGATTCTCCTCCCCATCCCACCGGAGGGAGGCAGGAGGAGCGAGCAAGCGGCTGCGTGGTCCTTTGTTATGGGCTGGGCTGAAACCACAACAACATGCTATAGGTATAGCATTTGTGCAGGTATCTCAGCAGTAATTCAAGGAGCCGAGCTATCAGCTAGGCCTCTTTCTCATTTAGATGTATACATCATTTGCATACAACAGAAGTGGGACATTTAAGCATCAAATATTACTTTCTCATGCTGCAAATGACTAGCATGGTGGTACAAAACACCTACTAGAAATCAATTTTAAGTGGAAAAAATGTCACTGGCTAAATGTCAGCTGTACAATCATCATGAAAAATTTCTGACTGCCCTTTCAGCAGTAGAACCATCACTGAATCAAAATAGCTCACTTGACAGTATTCCAGACTGTTAATAACTGCCTCAATTTCTAAATAACCTGCAAACCAGTGACCTTGTCATTTTCTCAATCATCAGAATATCTTCTCAAAAACAGTATGTCAGTGACCTCCTTCAGCTCAGAGAGCACTAGCCTCAAGGACTGAGTCACAATAATATTAACCTCACCCAAACACACACAGGAACAGAGTGGCCTCATTTAACATTCCTTCTTGTCGTGCCAGTGCATTTGTTCATAAAGAAAAACTACGTGAACAGAGAATGAGATCATGGCTGAGGGAAGGCAGACTCTCTTTCTTGAGAGTCTTTTCTGCAATATTAACTCTCAATAGGCTTTAAGTTACTTTTTAAGGATTAAAACTCTCCCCCTCATAAAAAAATCCTGTGTTCCGGTTCCCCTAGACAGGATCTTGTAGGTCTTCCAGCTCAAAGGAACCTGCAGAAGTGATGACTGAAGTGTTCTGAGAGAATAAAAAATGGACATATGTAAAATTCTCAATACTATTTGTCACAATGGAGCCAATTCTCCCCAACCATCAACACCAGCTTGCTAGGGACATCTCCTGGTTATCCTCTCTACTTCAGAGCTTTTGAAAATTTTACATCTTGTGCAAAGATGCCACAGCAAGCACATCCAGTTTCCATCCTCCACCAAGTACAATGACAGGAATAACAATACCCCTATTGAATAACCGTTTTCAGAACTCTGAATTTTCACCACCCTCTGCACATCTTTATGAGGACATGGTAGTGATGGGTCCACTGTACTCTACACAAACTGGATGAGAGTATGCTTAATCTCTCTATCTCAAAGTAGGAAACATTATTCTTAATAATGTTATGAACAACAACAGTTCAATTCAGTTAGGTCATTCACTTCTCTGGAAAAGGAGGACGGAGGCTGGGCAGTGAAAGACATACTCTAATATATATATAAAGATCCACTCTAGATGGACTTGAGCAGTGATGCAGGGATGCTTGGATACTATCTCACTGATTCTTCTAGCTGCCTAACAGTCACCTTGCAGAAAATTCATACCGCTAAGCAAAGGGGCTCTAAACTAGCTGCAGAACCTAGGCTGGCAACTCTTTTCAGTACACAGAAGCTTGACATCTCTTCTTCAGTCACTAACTACACCATCAGGGAACAATTGCATCCTGCATAAATAACAGTTTATTGTGTCCAGAACCAAGATGGGTACATCTGTGCATAATCATACAGTATAACCAAGTGACTTCTTTGAAATACAAGACAGCAGGGCACGATTCAAATTTGGGCCAACTTTTCTTTTACTTTCTAAACTTAAGAAAAAAAATCTTCACAGCAAGAACACTAGTCTCAAATGCCACACCATAGATTAAATTAGTTGTAGCTTTGTCATCTTCTTTACTGTAGCAAGCAAACCAGAAGTCTATATTATCACTTATTACTCACAAATTAATATTTGCACTGTAAAATTACATACACAGTTATCTGATCAGTTCATTACAAGTTCCCAGTTGTGTCTTTTGAATAGGATTTCTTTGGTATAGCACAGGAAACTTAGCTGAATTTTAAAACAATGGATTAATCAACAGGTAACACCTTTGATGGTAAAAGATTTCATCCTGCATAACTGGCCTAAAAAAATAATCTTAACTCTTCTTCATCAGCAGCCATTTCACACAAAATTTCCACAGGACTTGCTAAATGTTAAATTACTACAGCAATTACTTTGTTTTACAGGACAGATTTCACCTTTACAAATATTTCTCTCATATGGTCTATAGAACTGCCTCCAGCAGATCTACATGACTGTTTCCTTCATCCAACCACAGATGCTAGCATGAGATTTTTATTAGTTTCCAGGCACCCAGCTTCTAGTAAGTACAGACTGACCTACTCTTTATTCCAGGTTAATTACTTAGTAATCTTCAGGAACTGTAATACACAAAGTAGTATGATATAGGCAGTGCAAATGACTGTAGGGTTAGATGTGTCTGTACAACTGTGATAATCTAGTTCCTGTAAGTTCAGACATCAAATATGGGGGAAAAACTTCAACACTACAAACCACTGGGAGTTTATGGTTTTGGTCAGCATCTCCTGCAATATATCAGAATTTCTATTTTGGTTCTAGGTGATGTTTTCGTGTAGAATCTATGCACTGAAAACTTTTTAAACTGCTGTACATTGAAAGAGGCAGCAAACCCTGCACCTAACCTGATCTATGCCATTACTGATTTGATTCTGCTACATCAAGATTCAACCCTGCAAGGAATTCTTCAGAGCGAGATCTATTTAACAGCTCCATTAGTGATTCATTAATATCTTTCTTGAAAACAGAGTCAAAGTTTCCATTCACACAGGCTTCATTTTCCAGTTGAAAACCACTCATTAAATCCTGTATCCACTTGAGTTCCTCAGAAAGTTCTTGACTGAGAGATTCATACTGACTCTGCAGATCAGCATATTTCCCAGTTATGCCTGTAAGACTAGCGCCTACAGTCTTGATATCATCTTGTAGATATCTTTTCAGGGATTCAATTTTACGGTATTCATACTTCAGCTGAGACAGCTTGTGCCTCACGCTTTCATTCTCTTCTTTATACCAAGCTTCCTTCTCATTATAAATGGAAACCAGAGCATCAATGTCCTCCTGCAAGGAATCGTGGGATGCAGCCAAAGTGCTGAAACCCTGTTCCATAAGTGAAATGTCCTCTACTACTCGGGCAAAGCGCTCAAAGTTGATGTAGGTATTATTGGGAGGCATGCTCGAATGGCACTTTATGGTGTACTCTCTCAGGCGTTTTGTCTTCAGCTGTGTGTTCTCAACCTTCTTGTTTTCTTGGACTTTTGTTTCTTCTTTCAGCTGGTGAGTCGTCAGACAGAGGAACCAATATTACTGAATGTTTACAAGACATGCAGTGATTAAAAAACTCTACACAGAGGATGCAGCCTGAACTTCCACAATGCTGGGAGATTCTTAGCTCCCACAGATTTTCCTTCATGCATTTGATTAAAAGAAAAAAAAAACCCAAAACACACAAACCCAAAAACAAACATGACAAGTGATGTGCATTCATTCCAATGTGATAAGTGTAAATAACAGGGCCGCAATTTATTTTCATGTTAATTTTTAGCAGTTAACAGTCTCAAAGCTATCAATATTTATAAGAGGAAAAATAACAATCTTGAAACCACTCCAGTTAATGTTTTTGTGCAGTGCAAAGCAAAAACTGAATTTCAGACACCCTCATTAGTCATGCTGAGATTAGCTAAATGTATTTTCAGTAAGAGACTTATCCACAAAAGCAAGTGATGTTTATGATGAAAAAATACATACAGACACACAAATGTAAGCAAATCAGCACACTTGGTACAGCAGTTATATTTTGAGAAAAATTCTATTTTCCACATGGACTGTAGTCAGCTCTCAGCTCAAGAAAGCACTAAACCCAACCCGTAGTATATGTCCACACAAACAGAGAAGGATGGAAAAAAATTGCAAAGCCCAGTCTAATGTAGGATACTGTAACATGCAACAAACATCAAAGCTTTGTCACCCTCTTTTCGAAAGTTAAGATAATAAAAGAACTCATTTGCAGAAATCCAAGGCTTTAGTCAGACCCAACCAATTTCTTCCTGGTAGATCTCTTTGAGACACCTAGGGTCGCTAAGTACTTAGAGGGCAGTTTTCCATTTAACACACCAATAAGAGTGTGAATATCATCTCTGCTTTGCTTATGGTAAAAAACAAGATCTGTCTCTTTTTTCAGTCTTACCATTATCCACGGATGAGACAGAGCTTCCTGAATTGTAAGCCGTTTCCTAAAAAACAACACAAAAAAAACCCACTCTTGAATGAGAAATACCTGGTACACAAGTCCATCGACCTGCGCTTCTCCCAGGTTTCGTATGAAGCATTTATCAAGAAAATGCCAGGATTAATTCTCAAATTTCAGGGTTATGTTTCTCTATGAGACATACTGCTTGCATGTAGTTTAGTAACTGTTCTAAGTTTCAGTAAGGTGCTGTCCTCATTCCACACAATTTTAATTCTTACTTGATCAAAATCTACCGGTATTTTTGTGTACCCTTCCATAAAAAGTGATAAAAATATTACTTTGTTTTGTTCATCCTATACACTTAGAAAATAAATTATTTCCATACACCTTTATTACGACTGTGTCTGAACTAAGGTATACAACGTTAATTATATCAAAACTGTCCTTTGGAACGTGGTATTACATCACTGCAGGAGCTGCCATTTCCCAAAAGCAACATTTCTGAGAGGAATACTTCAAACCTAATCAAACCTGATCAATTCTAACTTCCTTCTGCATTGTAGCAGTTTGGTGAACAGCACATTAAGACCACTGAGAATCAAAGGCAGAAACACAGCATTGCACAGGGACTGCCTCTGTACATGGGACAAATATCAATATCGCTGACTTGTCCTTTCTTAAAACGAGGTTGCTAGACCTGTGCATAGCTCTTATCAAACCCCACCTACTCCAGCCTATTCTAAGGCCTGAGGATTTGCAGAAATCTTGACTAAACGGCTTGCCTCTAACACCTATTTTCTCCCCTAATGAAGCCATTAGAAAGAACTGCCATGGCCTGACTTCCCTCCAGGATAAATAGGGTTATGGGGAAGGAGATGCTACTTCAGCATGCACTTTATTAAAAGGAAGAAAAACTAAAAAAAGGTCTGTGGTTCCTATAAACTGGGAATAAAGATCCGCATAGGTGTCATGCAAATTCTAGGTGATTGCAACAGATGCAGAGAAACTTAAGAAACAATTCCACTATGAGCACATGTGAAGATTTTTCTGCCCTTGCACCACTGGGAGCATATTGTGGGATCATGTCACCTCCTTGCAAGTAGTTCATAACAGACTGAAATATTGGAGTGGTAGTTATCCTGAACTAGAGATTTTATACCCTATTTTCAGCCCTTCACCTACACACTCTATTGTAACCAGCTTGACTCATGTTAGAGTTCAGTCCCAAAAGTGAAATTTAACTGAGGAGATTTAGTTCCTTTTCTTAGGGTTTCTGGGTGCAGTGATTAACTAGGGGCACAGCAGCATCCTCCTGTCTTGCTCTTGAATAGCAATACACACTGGAGGGAAGGCTTTGCAGATTACTCGTCAGGCTACTTTTCACTAGGTTTATCTTTGAAACAAATGGATCTTTCTGAATTTTTACTTACCGTGTATCTTTCACCAGGAGTTTCTGAATAAAATCTTTTGCCAGGTCACTGGTATTGCTGAAAAATTCTTCATCAAATTCATAATTCACAGCTGTGATGTTGGCAAGCGTTTCTTGTTTAGTTTCTCCAAGGAAAGGCGATGCACCACTAAGTCTAGATAAGCCAGAAAGAAGAATCAATTGGAAAAAATAAACAGCAGAGGTCCTCTAATGAAATTACAGTGATTGTGTACTCTCAGGACATTTGTGGATCTCATGTTGTAGCAGCCATGCCATGTGGGAAATAACAGGTCCAGCTCTGGCTCACTACATCTGTGGTTATGAGTCAGACTCCTCTTGAAAGTCTCTAGTGCAGCACTAATGTGTGCACACAGATAGAAATGCACAAATTCTCCTAAGTGTCTCATTGAAGTCATTACTAACCTAACTAGAAAAGGCTTCAGCTGAGGAGAGTCTCGATCCCTGTGAACCCATAAACACTACCAGGTAGAAGCTTCTATCAGCTTCAAGGGGATAAAGCAGTGTTTCTATAGATTTTCTTCAGGTAGGAAAAGCCCTGCCCCTACTGCTTTTCTGTCTGCAAAGCTACTGACAAGTTCCCTGCACAGTGAGTTCAGCCAGGAGACCTTTCTCAGCTGGAACCAAAATACAACAAACACGTGATTGGAAGTCAGGTGCGTGGCCTTGCCTAGGGGCCAACTCTGCCAGAGAGGTAGGGCCATGCTGGTCATTAAAAGGAATCCACAAACAAAAGGACTTTAGCTGCAATAAAATCCAACTGTTTCTGAACAATGCAAAATTTCATAGAATCATAGAATCATTTAGGTTGGAAAAGACCTTCAAGATCATCGAGTCCAACCATCAAACCATGCCCACTAAACCATGTCCTGAAGTACCCCTTCTACTCACTTTTTGAATACCTCCAGGGATGGTGACTCAACCACTTCCCTGGGCAGCCTATTCCAATGTCTGACAACCCTCCCAGTAAAAATTTTTTTCCTAATATGTAACCTAAATCTCCCTTGCCGCAACTTGAGGCCATTTCACTCTGTTGGCACTCTGCTCCAACTGCAAGGATATAATGGAGACAGCATCATAATAAAATGCCATTCAGCAATTTTTACTTTGACAGAAGAAGCTTTTATCCTGCTTTGCCTATCTCTCAACTGTGACTGACGACCTTCACCTTTGATGACTATTTACCCCTGCTCCATAAAACTCAAGGGTCAGAACAGATTCATTTCAGACTCCTCCTGCCCTGCCTTCCCTCCCCTCCTCTTCTTCCCTCCCCCAGTCCACAGGGATGCTGACTTGCAAAAGTCTGGTTTTACAGGAAATGTTATTTATACCAAGGAAATTGATCCCATCCCTTTTTAAAAATCTTCTGGACTATTATTATGCTTATCTATTAGTCTAGGTTTGACAGCATAGTTTCAGGATGCAGCGGGCTCAAAACGGGACTGCAGCAAACTCCTGGGATCTAAATTGAAGTTTTGAATACTAAACTGCTTGCTTGCATGATCCTGCTCAACAGACCTTTTAGCCTGTCTGTATTGCCACTACCATGTTGACTGGGAATTTGGGGGTAAGCAGAAAGTTAGATGGGACCACCTGGGCCATTCAGCCCAGTCCCCAGCTACCACGTGTTGTTTTATTCACAGAATAAACATTTCAGTGCATAAAGTGTCTCCTCTCCCTCTACAATCACACAATGACACCAAAGCAGCTGACACAGCAAGGCAGCATGAGTGAGGTCCTCCGGTTGTCTTTGATGCAGTAAATTTCACCCCATAAGCCACAGTCAATCTCACTTCTTAACAGGTTAACATACTCCCTTCTTAAGCTTTTGTTCCACTTCTGTCATCCACAAAGAAGGCTACAAGCATGCACCTTGCTACAGACCATGGGCGTTGTTCCAAAACTAAAGCTTGGAAACCTGCCCTAGAGCCTTGGTTTCTTTTCCCTTTCCCAAAATCGTGCCATGAAGCAGCTGTAATTCCACCTTCTGGCCCTTCGCTGGAAGCCAAAGCCAACAGTGCTCTATTCTCCTCTGAATTATTTTTTTCTCTTTGGGACTCAGTTTTGAAGTCTGTGAAATGGGAGGATTCTCAAATCCTTACACCTAATGCAAATGACTTTTGTTATATCCTGACTCAGTGCCTGTAAACATCTAACAGCAGACCCCAATAATTAAGGCTTTGCCCTTGCAACCCAGTGAATCATTCCACTGGTTATTGAACTAAGGACTCGTAGGCATTTTGCTCTCTGCACCTCATAATAGCATCTGCTTGATGGCTGCCATGTTTGTTAAAGTAGGTGGTATCATTAAATACACCCCATTTATTCAGAATTCGTCAGAACAAAAGGCTTTAAAATTAACAGGCAATACTAGTTAAAGGCATACAAAATTTCTAGTACATAGCATATCATGCAAGCTGACTCCTCCCATCATATAAAGCATGCTCTTTTTTTCTGATCATTTGTAGGGAGACAAATTTTCAACCTTAATTACTACAGCAACCATTACTAGCCAACCAGGTAAAATAGACCTCCTACACTGGATACAGTACAGAAACGCACTTCATTATTCTGCCCCCAGGACTGAATTCTCAATGCAAAAGAAAAACCTCAAGAGCACCTGGCCATCTGTGCACCACTGTAACCACATGGTAAGTATTCCCACCTGCTTACCTTCAACTCCTAAGTTTTCCTCTCATCACTTATGAACATACAAAACCAGCAATTTACGAAGTTTAATGACCTGTTAAGGACACATGTCACTGAAGACCAGAGTGCTGATAAAAACCAAGGGTCTGGACAATATTTAAACCCCTTGACCTGAGCTTGGGCTCAGCCAGTATCCCTATCTTTTTCTGCACCACAGGACAGAAGGGAATTTGTTGCACTGAATCTCACCATAGCTCTTTTACAGGTTTGGGGGTCTAAGCCTTGAGTATAGCCCAAAAGTGGATTTTATTCACAGACTCATAGAGTGGTTTGAGTTGGAAGGGATCTTAAAGATCATCTAGTTCCAACCCCCTTGCCGTGGGCAGGGACACCTTCCACTAGACCAGGCTGCTCAAGTCCCATCCAACCTGGCCTTAAAAAATTCCAGGGATGGGGCAGCCACAACCTCTCTGGACAACCTGTCCCCATGCTTCACCACCATCACAGTGAAGAACTTCTTCCTTACCTCTAATCTACATCTACCCTCTTTCACTTTATAGCCATTACCCCTTGTCCTATCACTACACACCCTTGTCAAAAGTCCCTCTCCAGCTTTCCTGTAGGCCCCCTTTAGGTACTAGAAGGCAGCTGTAAGGTCTCCCTGGAGCCTTCTCTTCTCCAGGCTGAACAACCCCAGCTCCCTCAGCCTCTCTTCACAGGAGAGGTGCTCCAGCCCTCCTCTGGACTTGCTCCAACAGGTCCATGTCCTTCTTATGTTGGTGGCCCCACAGCTGAATGCAGTACTGCAGGTGGGGTTTCAGGAGAGCAGAGGGGCAGAATCAACTCCCTCAACCTGCTAGCCACACTTTTGATGCAGCCCAGAATGCGGCTGGCTTTCTGGGCTGCAAGCGCACAGTGCTGGCTCATATTCAGGTTTTCATCCACTAATATCCCCAAGTCCTTCTCTTCCAGGCTGCTCTCAATCCACTCATCGACCAGCCTGTATTTGTGCTTGGGTTGCCCCAACCCATGTGCAGGACCTTGCAGTTGGCCTTGTTGAACTTCAGGAGGCTCACACGGGCCCACCTCTCAAGCCTGTCAAGGTCCTTCTGGATGGCATCCCTTCCTTCCAGCGTGTCGACCGCACCACACAGCTTGGTGTCATCGGCAAACTTGCCGAGGGTGCGCTCAATCCCGCTGTCCATGTCGCCGACAAAGATGTTAAACAGCGCCGGTCCCAATATGGACCCCTGAGGAACGCCACTTATCACTGGTCTCCACTCGGACATCCAGCTGTTGACCGCAACTCTTTGAGTGCGACCATCCAGACAATTCCTTATCCACCGAGTGGTCCATCTGTCCAATCTATGTCTCTCCAATTTAGAGACAAGGATGTTGTGCGGGACAGTGTCAAATGCTTTGCACAAGTCCAGGTAGATGACATCAGTTGCTCTTCCCTAATCCACCAACGTTGTAACCCCGTCATAGAAGGCCACCAGATTTGTCACGCAGGATTCACCCTTAGTGAAGCCATGTAGGCTGTTGCCAATCATCTCCTTGTTTTCCATGTGTCTCAGCACAGTTTCCAGGAGGATCCGCTCCTTGATCTTGCCAGGCACAGAGATGAGACTGACTGGCCTGTAGTTCTCCAGGTCTTCCTTTTCCCCCCTTTTTAAAAATGGGTGTTATGTTTCCCCTTTTCCAGTCAGTGGGAACTTCCCTGGACTGCCATGACTTCTCAAATACGATGGATAGTGGCTTAGCCACTTCATCCACCAGTTCCCTCAGGACCCGCAGATGCACCTCATCAGGTCCTGTGGACTTGCGTACCTTCAGGTTCACTAGATGGTCTCGAACCTGATCTTCCACTATGACGGGCAGTTCTTCATTCTCCCAGTCCCTTGTCGTTGCCTTCTGCATCCTGGGCAGCGTGGAGCACTTGCCAGGGAAGACTGAGGCAAAACAGTCATTGAGTACCTCACCCTTCTGCATGTCCCAGGTAACCAGGCCCCTGTTTCCTTCCGGAGAGGATCCCCGTTTTCCCTAGTCTTCCTTTTATCACTGACATACCTACAGAAGCTTTTCTTGTTGCCCTTGACGTCCCTGGCCAGATTTAGTTCTATCAGGACTTTGGCTTTCCTACCCTGATCCCTGGCTGCTCAAACAATTTCTCTGTATTCCTCCCAGGCTACCTGTCCTTGCTTCCACCCTCTGCAGGCTTCCTTTTTGTGTTTGAGTTTGTCCAGGAGCTCCTTGTTCCTCCATGCAGGCCTCCTGGCGTTTTTGCCTGACTTCCTCTTTGTTGGGATGCATCCCTCCTGAGCTTGGAGGAGGTGATCCTTGAATATTAACCAGCTTTCTCAGGCCCCTCTTCCCTCCAGGGCTTTATCCCATGGTACTCTACCAAACAGATCCCTGAAGAGCCTGAAGTCTGCTCTCCTGAAGTCCAGGGTAGAGAGCTTGCTGTGTGCCCTCCTTGCTGCCCTAAGGATCTTGAATTCCACCACATTTTTTTCCACCCTGAAAAGACAATCCCTACCCTTCAAGCCTCCATACTCCTATACTCACCCCTGAGCTGTGTAGTGCAAATCCCTCTAATACTAGAGTGCACCTTCTTTAAGTCTGGCAGCAAGTTAGTCCTCTGAGTGTTATAAGGAACAGCAGAAGCCCCAGGGTACGAACGTTAGGGAGAGGCATTTCCAAGCATGCAGTATCCACCATGCACTGCTCCCCAGCAGTCACAGGAGCTTGATTTCAATGGAAGCAGTTAGGTCCAAGGATCCCTGGCCACTTCTGTAGTTCTCATATCAAACCAGAGGAAAGAATTCTTGAAGCAATGAGTGCTGTCCCTCCATTGTATGCAACCATTGTCACACAAGCAGTTTCACAAATTGTCAAGCTCCATCTTAAAACTCTCTCAACTGCTTGTCCTCAGGATGCCCACAGAACTTCATTTCTGTGAGAGTTTGAGCTTGTCATGATTTCCTGCTTTTATTTATTAATCACTCGTTGACATGCTTTTATTCTAACAGCTTCTTTTCCCCTTGTGCTTACTGACTGCAGTGATACTCCCAACTAGCTTTCGCTTTACTAGCTTTAACAAGCCATTTTTTCTCCTGTAAGATAAATTCTCAGTTCCCAGGGTCAACTCCTCTGCTCCTATCTCAGCTTAAATTCACCTTTTTGAGTATGAGTGACCATATTTATACATAATAGTCTAGACTGCTGCCTTTACAAGCAAATTAAACTTCCCTGTTTTCACCTGAAATAACTCACCTTGTAAATGGTACTATGACATTTGCTATTTCTATTCCTCCACACACTGGTAGCTCATAGCACCTCTATGAGCAACCAACATGCTTGGGTTTTTCCATCCTCTACCATTTGGAGCTGATGAGGTCCCATAAGAAGCAGAAATGCCCAGTGATGCTAGAGACATTTGTTCTTCATCTGCTCAGAATGCCCCTCTTCTACCCCTTATTTTAAACTTGAAAAGGCTGCAGGATAAATTTGCGCATTAGGCAAACCGCTGCGCACCCCGTGTATGCAGCTCCTTTCTTAAATGACTAAAGGGAAGAGCTGTATTGTACTAGTGCAATAGAGCTTTAGGAACACTTCTACAGGAGTGAATCTAAGGTACTCACAGTATGTAGGTGATGACTCCTATGCTCCTAAAAAACAAAGGAGATTAATTGCAGGGGTTCTGCGTGACCTGTATTGTTCTTAATGTACACAATATGAAAAAGTCAATAGTAGCTGCTATACAGGCAGGACAGCCATCATGGTTTTAGATAACTGCTAGTATCTCTCAAAGAATGGTGTTTCGGGGAAAATGTGAATTTTACATATAACTTCAAGTAATGTGGATAGTTGAAGTCTCTTTATGTATTTCTACTTTAGCATGTATTTACTACAGTACACATCAAAAAACCAAAGAAATAGAAGCAAGGATGTTTAATTTGGGGTGACTTCTTTTGCCTGCCTTCGCAGCAGATCAGATTAGTACTCAGGTGTCCTCTGCATGCAGTGGTCTTACAAATAAAGCTGTCACAAACGCTACAGGAACATGTTTTGTTTCAAGAGTGCTCCTCCGCAGTGGACAGTGGCAAACTGTTAACTCTATAGCTGCCATCATTAAAGTTTTTCATTGTTACTTTAAAGAAATTAAATGCCTATCTTCTAATTTTTAAAAAAAGGAATAAAAATGGAAAGACAGAACAAAGAGTTATTAACTGCACTTAAGTTTTTTGTCCTGTTTGTTTTTAATTTGTTGCAGTAGAATGGATTCTATTCAGAGCAAATTGGGAAAAAGTAACAGTAGAGCAACCTGGGGAAAAAAAACCCCAAACAACATTAAAAACTTACCACATATCAGCAGCTAGTCCAAGCGGTTCATAGTTTACTATTTCTGGAGCTGTAAGAAAAAATTAATCAAATATCAGCAACTGAAGTAACAAATTTTTACCAGGCTGGATTGAGTAGCAGGTCAAGAATTACCAAGAGGGAGAAAGGGGGGGTGGGAAAAGGAAAGGTAGTTATAGGATGCACTGTTTATAGTTTTGTAGCCATGATGGGAATTCAAGTTCACAAGCATCCAGAAGAGATTACGTAGAGTAACGCAGAGCATAATGCAACTCAAGACTAAGGGTGAAGCAGATATTATATACTAATTGCAGTGCAAATTATAACAAATAACAAATTATTACACCTCTCAAGGATACTATTACCCCTAAGAATCTGAGCTTGTGTTTTGTTTTTAACTGATGCCATTAAAGCTAGTTTCTAATGACCAGTCAGAAACAGCTCTTGGGCAAGAGGCTGAAATTACATGCCAGACTACATTGCTATCCATGTCAAACCCTATTATCTTTATAAGAAACATTTCCTCATTGGAAAACATCCCCATATAAGACTGCATGCAAGAGAAAAGACCAAGGTCAGGTAATGAGATGAAAAAAGGTATCTGTAACAGTCAAGTTTAACTGGAATATGAATTACAATTCTCTCCCCACATCCCAACCCCCAAAACTTCTAATTGAAACTAGTAGAAAGGAGTAGGATTAACCTAAAATCCAAGAGAGACATTAGAATTATGATCAGTGAGTAACAAAAAGAGAATCAGGTGGAAAAATGCAAGGGGAGGTGAGGGTTTTGTACAGAGTGTACGCAACAGGTGTACAGTGTGAGGCAGGTTTATCTAGAAAGCCATGCTAGAGATACCCATGTAATTGTGTACCCGTGTACTACAATGCAGAGAGCTTAATTGCCCCAGGCAACAAGTAAAAAAAATATAATTTCTATTTGCAGGGTTTCGTAATCTCAATCCTGAATTTACATCTCTAAATATTTATTCGGCAGCAACCTACTCTCACAGGGGTAGCACATCTGGTTTATAGAAAGCACCTTTTGGCTTTGCAATATGAGACAAAGGAATGGGTCGGTCACTCACCTACAAATTCTGGAGTTCCAAAAATGTTTTTAAATTCGACTCCATCTTCTATTTTGTGAGCCAGGCCGAAGTCAATGAGTTTGATGTGTGGAATAGGGATATTCTTGTCTAGAAGCATAATGTTTTCAGGCTAAAAATAATAATAAATAGATCACTGTTATTATAATATTAATATCTTGGGAAAGTAACAGAGTTCTCAAGTGCTTTTTGTTCTTCACATACACAACACTGTAGAACAAGAAATACATACCTGTGCCTAACCATTTACAATTCATTCTATTGAGAAAGGGATGACAACTGTAAAATTTTACATCATTGAATGGACCTGAACTTCATAAAAGCAAAGCAAATCTACTACGAGCAATACTTTCATTCCTTTAATTTTATCTCATGCAAAAACTACCTTTATCTTCCTGTTAGCACTCCTAAGCTTATTTTCTTAATGATGGCTATTGCCAGGATGAAAACAAGATACCCTTTTTTTCCAAAATGAGACAGAAGTTTTTAACACAACTGTATGTAGTTCCCTAATCTGACAAGATAATGCCACTAGATTATCGGCCCAGCAGCACTGTGATGTAACACAAAGTGGAAGCTCAGTTTATCTTTTCCCCTTTTAAAACAGAAAATATATCCCTGACCTGCAAGTCCTCCTGGGAAGATGTCACACCCTGACCCCATGGATTTGCCTCAGTTACAATAACTGGTGCACACAGAACAGCAGCTAGCAGGTAGCTGAAGCAGTGCAGATACCTGGTGCAGAGACAGAGTGCCATTGCTTGATCCTGAAGGAGAGCTGCATCACTAAATATCTTGATTGACAGCAATTTTACTAATCTGTTCTTGGAATTTACACTGGGAAACATCACTATTTCTGCCCAGTTGTTCCTATACTGTATTGTAACCCACTGGAAGATGTCTTATCAAATGCTTCTTGAGGGATTCTAGTCACATCTTAATCTACTTAGGGAAGGAAAATGCTCTTCTCTGAGACTAAATTCACAGCTGCAACTACAAGGCCAGAAAAGATCTAGGATTTGCTATCTGAACAGTCCAGAAAATGGAAAAAGTTGGGATCAGACGTCCTAGCTCATATACAATAGTAAGCTATTAAAAGAACACGTAGCATTTCTCACAGCATTGTAGGGAAAAGCCAAAGCTAGAACTGTGGAATTAAAACTAATTTTTCAGCTGCAGACTTTGACTTTCTTTACCAGATATAGCAGATATTTCATAAACTTATTTCTTCAACTAAATTTCTCAGCCTTAGTTACTCCCTACCATGGCCCTATTTCACAGGTTTCAGAGTAAACTACCGGTTCAATTTATTTCCCATGAAGAGCTTTAATGCATTGATTTGTCATAACTTAATCATAAGCTCAAGAGCAACAGTGAGACAGTTTGATTCCCTGCTGGCAGCCTTTTCACAGCAGATCCTAACATGGAAGCGGCTCCTGCTAACACATACTCACAGTCAGAGCTGCACTGGAAAGAGACCATATGAATAATTTATTGTCATAGTCATCGGACCAAGAATATTTTAGCCTCAGGCTAACAAGTCTGGTTTTCTTCCATGGATCTAGGGCATATACGTTCACCCCAGATACATGATGTAAGCTTGTTTATAGCAGACAGAACAGACTGAAATGGCAAAAAGTCACAGTCACTACCTTTTGGACTGTTTTATTCCTTAGGTGGTGTAAGTCACTGTAGCTCCACTACAGTCGATGGAGCCCTAGCAAGTGATGAGATAATTATGAATAATCCTCTACCTAGTCAGATCACTGCTTAAAAATACATGTCTAATTTACTGTTAGCAAAACTCCAAACCCGGTCCTACAAAATCCAGGACAGTTATTCTGCGAATACGTTTTAAGTCATTTGAAATTCACCATTAGTGAAATGATTCTTTACTTATCCTTTCTGATGTCTATCTCACATTTCCTGTAACATCTTCCTTGACCACCTGACATTACTGTTATTAAGTATCAAGATTCATAGTTAGAGATCAGTATAGAAAAAGTTGCACCTATATTCTTACAATAATTTCATGCCACTGGATATTACACTGTTTTCTAATACATGGTGAAAACTTTCAGTCTTTGGCTTCTGGATTCATGAAGTAATTTCAAAATCAAGTGCGCATCCTTTATATGTTCCCACATCTCCTATGCTTTTTCACATGTACCCTGTGAAGATTTGGACAGTAGTTTGCTAACCAGTTTCTTAGGTTAGATGTGATTTGCAACACTTGCAACGACTACATATATGCCATTATCACTGACGCAAGACCAAGCAATTTAAGACTGAGAGAGCATTACACACACATTTAGCATAAGGAATCAGCATATATATCCTGAGAATCTGGGAGAAGTCTATCTATAGCACACACATAATTAGTAATCGGTAATAAACTAACCTAGATTTAAAGTTAGGACAAGGAACATGTAATCTAGCAGTAGAGTTTCTTCCTTTTTCCTTCATTTTAAAACAGTTCCCTCCTCTGTTTTATTCTACTTTTTCCTAGAGGATAAGTGCATTTTGAATGTATTTCTGGAAGCAGCAATGTTTAAGGCAGCCAGTTCTGTAGCTGTGAGTCTGCTACTGAGAAAGCGCTTCCTTCTAGTCTCAAAGAGTTTCACTCCCAAGGACAACAGACTCCTAGCTTCAGAGAAGCATGTTCACTTAGGGAGGCCACAATCAAAAGAAGAGAGAGACAGTCTCTTCTCTATTGTCTAGGCCAGTTGTACTGATATCAAGGTCAAGGACCAAAGCTACAGATGTAACCTGATATGGTAGGAAGAGAGCTCTGTGTGATGTGCTTTCAAGACCCTAAAGCAGCTAAGAAAGCAAGAAGTCTTTCTGTTAACCAGACTGGACTGGATGACACATACGCCTCACGTAATTCTAAACACAGTGGGGATTGGAAGCAGCAACAGTTGTTTGTAGCTGGATCTGGCCCTCCTCTTCCCAAAAATGCATTTCTTATGTCTAATTTTTTTTTTCTTCACAGCATGCTTTGGATGATACCACAAATACAAACAGCTGAAGGATGAAGACTTACAATTTCTTTTTCTCAGTCAGTAAATATATAGGCCCATCCAAAAGTTACCACAGGCCTGATAGAGGAGATTGTCTTCCTTGGAGCACTCAGCTGTGAAGGGCATTTAAAATGGTCTTACCTATTATTTTAGGCATGTTATCAAATACAGATATCTAACAAATCGTAGAAGGTGCAGTCTGTCATCAAAACAGTAAGTCTAAATCAGCATCTTTACCTTTAAATCAAAGTGAGCAATTTTCTTAGAGTGAAGGTAATTGACACCATCCAAAATCTGCTTGATGAATCTGGTTGCTTCCTCTTCACTCAAAGACTCTTTCTGTGCCAGGAAGTCAAAAAGTTCTCCTCCAGAAACCCTGCAAAACACACCAGAAAACGTCCTGCTGTCTACTGCATTGTAAGACATAAAATAAACATAAGCACAGAAACTGAAGCAGCAAAAAACCTCCATACAGTTAGAAAAAGGCCACTCTTGCAGACTAGAGTTTTGTGTTCTGGTTCCAGATGTACCAAAACTTCCTTTTGGCTTCAGCTCTCTCCCCTGTAAGTTAAAGACTAGCTTTCCCTAATTCATTGATGCTGCAAGGTTTGATTTGTCAAGGATTATAAAGGACCAAAAAAAGGTACATTGTTTGATGAATCTATAGACATGTACATATTTCAATAGGTAGACTTTGATGTTAACCACTTCAACTGCTATTTTTCAACATTGTCATTTTGTATGAGACAGAGGAAATAGAACAAGTTGTAATAGTCAACGACTGTTTAAGAATTACTTCTCTTATTGTTTGCCATCAGAAACATGAGGCAATAAGATCTGCCAACAGAATTTCTTTCCTTTCTAGAACAGCCATTACACTGTTCCAGTACAGATTCTTGCCCGACATAACTGACAGGAAAGCATTTGTTTTGTGCTGAATTTTTTAAAAGAAAGCAGATTGTAGCAGCTTGGAAGGTACCTAAAATTGTTTTCCCAACTCATGGAAGTGCCATTACTTACTATGAGTTTTCACATCAAAATTAAAATACATTCCATGCATATTTAGTACATAAGACTTTTATTTTCATTTTTGTGCCTTGTATTGAGAGCTCCAGTGCTATTTTTGTATATATTATGAAACAGGATGATCTAGATATTTAATTATGCTTACACTTATTGTTTCCAGTTCACATTGTCATTGATATTATTGATTTATTCTCAATCAAATTTACTGTTGGGGGCACTGACAAAGTGGTTGTTGCTCTTGGGCTCAGGTGTGTCACCCATCTGTGCTCACCATTCAGAGTGCAAGCACAAGACTTGAGAGATCTAACAGTCATTTTGGAAAACAAGTATTTGGCCCTGTTGTCTGATGAAATACCTGTAAAAGAACTGGCAGGTTCAAATGCTTCAAGTTAACGTAAGTGCTGTGACTCACAGACAAGTTAGATCACACTGTACACTGCAGAGGTCTTTCGTGCAATCATTCCGCTGACCCCAGGCTCCTACACAACAATGGTGGTGACAAGATGGTGATTCCCTAACTCTGCCTCTTTCAGAGTAAACTATTGTGAACAGCTACAAAAACTGCAGAGAAGTCAACTGCAAACAAAAACAACGTGTCAAAAGCCACAAAGACATTGGGCTTATTTCTTAGCTTCTACTGTTGCTGTGGGTGACAGCATTCCTTGCTGTTCCAAAGGCAGAGATTTACACAGGGCCTATTGACTTCACCGTTGATTACTGGATATTTTTTCACAGCTCCCGCATAGTCAGAAACTTTTTAAGCAACCTGAGACAGGACGCTTCACCTGGGCAGAAGTCACCTCACTTCACCTGGGCAGAAGTCACTTGATGTTTTGATTGTTACAACCAAATGGCTGGCGAACAAAAATAAGCTTATATGACACAGGAATATGTTGCAACTGCTGTCTCTGGCTGCTGCCTTCCTCCTTCCTATTAATCTCAGTTACTTAGCCTGAGACTCTTATTTGGTCTCTGATTTTCTTTTTAGGTGACACATACCAAGGGTGTCAGCACTACCATCAGCCTTGCTAGACAGGTTTTGCTTTACCCTGTGGATTTCAGGAGCCAGGGAACACGGTCTCCTTTCCGTATTGCAGTAGGTTTAGGAGCCTTGGTTCATTAGTTTAAAAATTATTACAGCTGACTGTGACAAGCCAGTAAAGAAATCTGTAAGTAAAACCTGGTGGTCTCTTGGTGAAATCTGCATACAGAGAGCAGGCAAGTTCTGTTTCCTTAATGATTTCTATTCATACTGCACTTAAGCAATCACCTCTGGCAGGCACTATGGCCCTGTCATTAGGAAGCCAGCAGTACCTGGATACTTTCTTGTACTTTTCTGGAATTTAACCACACAGGCACACTACTCTCTCTTTTACCCTGTAAAATCTCCTTGGTCACTGTTCCTTAAGGTAGACTCTTTAATCAGGACTAAGAATAAAAAAAGTTCTCTCTCGGGCCAGGCCAACAGCCCATGTAGCCCAGCCTCCAGTTCACCAACCCCAGCAAAAGAAGATACCACTTAAGTCAAGCACACAAGCTGAGCCATTTTGTGAAAGCCATTCCCCTCGCCTTCCCCTGACACAGAGGACTGTGCTGAGGATGTTAGAGGATACCCTCCTGCCTGGAGGAGATCTGGCAACTTTCTTTTCAGGAATCTCCTTTGCTACACAAAGGAATGTCAGAAAGTTGTTCAGCTGCCCAGACTGGAAGTACTTAATTCCCTTTCTCTCTTGCTGCCCCCAAGCGTGGTCACTTGAAACAGTTGGGTTAGCTGCTCAGGGCACACCAGGGATTTTGCCCCAATGGCAACCTCAGCAACATTCTGAGCAACCAACTATGCCCAAGGCATCGCTGAAGAAACCGTACAGCCTGCAAGAACGAGGATCACAGGAGATTTACTTGCTAGCTCCTTGCTGTATTCTCCCTCTTCTCTCTAGTTCACACTAACCTTGAATCATGCTAGGCAGGAGGTACTTCCAAGGTACAGAATACAAGATAAAGATAAAACAGGAAACCAAGAAAAGATTCGGGGAGTCTGAAGTCCCTGTTACTTTATCAGCAAAAGACTCCCTCTTACAACAACTACATGAGCATTTCATTTTCTGAAGGTCAGAGATCAGCATACATTACAAAGAGTCCATTAATCTCCAGTCTCTTGTGGTATGGCATAAGACATTAGGTTAAGCTGCAGAGATCTTAAAAGAGTAATCTAAAGGAAAATTCAATAGAAGAGATGTGATGATTTCTCATTAACAAAGACTCAGGCTTTAAAAACAGGTTTGAGTAAATTGTACAAAGAGAGCAGTAAGCAATTTAGTGCAGGATTGTTCTTATCCAAGTTATGCACCTGAACTCAGAGAAATCCTCAGGCAGAAGACACTAGCAATCCCAAAAGCCAGCCATTATGGAGTCCCAGAAAAAAAGCAGATCAGCACTAACTCCTTTGCAGTAAAGCACTCATAACTGCACTACAAGTTACATTTGAACATCCAGGGAGGTGTTTGTTTTAAATCAGCACCACCTGTAAAAGACCAAATGCTCCTTTCTCAAAGGACCTTAGGTTACAGAAAAAAATCCTTACTCTGTTTCCACCTCTTTCCCTATTACCGTGTCACCTTATTCCCATGGCAAACAAAGAAGCAAGCAAAGGATACCTTTGTTCTTCCTTCAAAGTCCAATAGAAGACAAACGACAATGCTGCCTTCTTGGCAACAGCTGTTTATTTTGTGTACACAACCCTGACACTTACCAGTAGAGGAGACTGGCGTACCAATCAAACCTGCCTTCAGGCTGCTTTTGTCTGGGCAAAGCAGCCTCAAGGCAGGGCCCAAGAGACAGAGAACAGTGAGGTAACAAAAAGCTGTGGAGAGCATATCCCTGAATAATGTGCACAAGGAAGGGCAAACTGTGTACCTGCCAAACTGCACTTAACAGCAGTGGACTTGGCAATGTTCTTCCTGCTCTTGAACAGAAGAAACAACACCTGTAGAATCAACCCCTGTGTAAATAGGAGATAGTCTTGCCTGTGCCAGCACAGTGAGTTTGGGAGAGGGTCAACATTTTAGCCAAAGTCTCTTTTAAACATCAGGGTAGCTTCTTCAATTGATCAAGCATACTGGGGACATTCTTTTTGAAGCTGAAGTCCACCGTAGCTTAACATAAGATTAACTGGCCAGGTGCTGTAACACTTATTTTGATAAGCTGCAGGGAGTATGTGACTGATATCAGAGTGTCAGGAAGAGAGATCATCTGTTTACAGAGAGAATTTAATTAACTTTATTAGCTATTATCATCATCCCCAATTTGTACACAGCAGCTGAATGCAGTGGCCTTAATCCGGTCAAAACTGCTGCATCCAGCCTTTTGAAAGTGAAATAAGCTACAGCCTGACAACAGGACACACAGAATCTATCAGGCTACTTGAGGACAGGAAAAAGCAGAAGGTAATGAAATGGGAGGTTGTTTTAGCACAAAGTAGCTGCCAGTCAGAAAAAGCAAGCTCCTTTCCTGTCTTCCAGCACACGGCTACAGAGACCAACATTTGGCCATAGACATATACCTAAAAATTAACAGATGCTTATCATTACTCATATGCCATCTGCCAGCAGTCATGTTAATCTTCAGGAATGCTCCCTGGCCTAAATGCTGGCTCCCCTGGAAAGCTAGTGGTTATTTCATCTCACTCAGGGATCAAAGCCTCAGCGCCTGGATTACATACACAAGGTCAAGGCAAGTGTGCTAGGGAACATATGATCTATGTAACTTCAGCCACAGTGTTTCTGTATTTCCTGATTCATGCATACAGAAAAATTGCATCATTTACTCATTACCTAAAAATTGTAATAAGCAGAAGAACTCAGGGTGTCTCCTTGCTCACAGCCCTACTTTAGTATCATGAATTGACAGATAAAGGGTATGTCATCTTCTGCACAGCTCCTCTAAGACTCAGAGCTTTGTAAACTAAGTGGTATTGATTCTACAAGAGAGCAGGACACAGCCCAAAAAAGCTTAAATTGATGTCTGTCCTCCTTCACTACATGACAAATTTCATCCCCTTAGGCCAAGACCATACATCCTGACCAGCAAAGCTCCATTTATTAGAAGAGCTACTTCCATTCCTGGCTCTGATGAGCACAAGCATACAATTCTACTCACTGCTTTGTGCAACAGTGTTCGGGTTTCCCCTGGTTCTCAGTGGAGATTAGGAAGGCTGAGCCACACAAACACACATAGATATAAATCTGCACATGCACTAAGATAATTTATATCCCTTTCAACTCCTTAAGATAGACCAACTGCACACACTATGAACTCTACAGAAGGAGATGCTTTGGGTGTAGGTCTATATGATCATCCGTGCACACAGAGTCACTCACTTCTATTACAGTCTTGATCCTCAGCCATGAAACACCCAGGATGGCAACAAGCCAAGTGCCAAGTTTCATCCAAATTCATTATCCCAGTATAAGTTTGGGTATAAAGAGACCCAGCCACTCGGTGCCTCCACTTTTTCATTTCTTGAAAAAGTGAAATAATTTTTATCATGGCAGATTATTTTTTCGCTCAATAATTGACATTAGGCAACTGCAAAGTTTTCTTGAAATGACTTCCAAACTAACACATCAACAGTAACACTGTCAACTTTAGGGACATCGAAATGTTCTACAGCATTCAGCTGCAGATGCAATGCAGAGGTGCAAGCGATCTTCCTGTGACCTCCCAGCCACTACGGGTCAAATCTAATATGCATCAGAATGGTTGGCAAATAGCACTGAGAACAGAAAGCCAAACAGCAGCAGGCAACTTTGTTCCCTTCCTGGCTTCGCAGTGGAGAATTTGCATCCCTGGGGTGAGCAGGGGAAGCTGAAATTAATTACATGACCTATCTAAAGTGATGACAATCTCCTGTAGCATCGAACACTTCAGTATATACAGTCTGATAGATCAGTTACTTTAACAATCTTCCTTTGGTATTGCACACTAGTAATCGTGAAAACTGCTGCAGCTGGTCTATGTGACCTGCTCTAGCTCTGCAACAGCAACACTTTGTTCTTTTGGGATATCACTAGTGCTTTCTCACAAAACCTCTACTTTAGCCTCTCCAATATAAGCTGAACTCACATGAACAGAAATAACTCTTCCAATGTCATTCTGATTCGTATTAGGTTGCAAGGCCAGGAGGCAAAAATGCTATTTACACAGAGCAAAGTTCTCCTGTCCAGGCTGGAAAGCGGTATTTCTTCTTTTAAAAAAGATCAGCCTCCTACTCCTCTTTATTTGTTAGGGTCCTTCTACATCATATCACATTACATTTCACAAAACTGAAGAAATTCCATCACACATACATTAGTGTCAGCATTGAAGTGACTGTAAATTTTACCCTCCACACACATTTCACATTAACATCACATAACCAACCCCTGCATGCAATCCCCAAAACATATGACTTTGAAACACTGTTAAAATGATATGACGGCTTTCCAAAACATCTGTCCAAATGGCGGACTTTAAGAATCTCAAGCCAGGCAGTAGAAAGAAGCAGAACACACTGAAAACAAGTTGTGTTATAAGAGATTATATTATTGGTCTGTGGTCTGCATCTGTCTCAAATGTTTCACCTCAGTTCCATCAAACATACAGGAAAGGGAACAAGGTGTAAGAAATAGCTGATGTCTTTGGGATGCAGTATTTCTAGGCTGGTGAAACAAGCAGCCAAACAGAATTCACACAGGTAATTTAATAGCTATTGTAGACATGGGCAATTTTGATACTACTTCATATTCTAATAAACCAGCATCTCTCTACATAGTAAACACCTATTAGCCAGGTTTTCTCACTTCCTTTCAGTAAGATTAAATACAGACAAAAGCGTTGAAGATGACTCCCTGAAATGCAAACTCGTGTTCCAACTAAGCAAAGGCTCCTTAGCCAAGGCTTTGTGAAGATGATTCCTGACCACTCTTCCAGCTTCCCTGGGCTGTGCATTTATTCTTCTAGGCAGGGACACACAGAGGTTCTGCAGAACCAGCCGCCATCCCCTCAGCCCAGACAGAGAAGCTGCTGCTAGCTGGTTTTAAATCTCTTCTTAAACAGTACAAACCAGTTTGCATTACATAGCCAACATATGGTTTAGGATAGTCATCCTAAACCAGCAGCCTGGCTGTCCAACGGGTCACAGTGCAGGGGTGAAGCTACAGCAGTCCACAGATCCACTGGTTGGGAGGTTCACTTGTCAGCAGGACCTAAATGGCAAGGGTTTTATTCCATCACATGGTGGAACAAGAGAAGAGTGAGCAGCTCTTTTTCACTCCCAGCCTGTTGCTATTCATCCTTGATAGTGAAAGCCTAGGGATTAAAAAAACCCTCTTCCCTCACCCTCCTCCCCTCTTTCTCCTAGTCTCCTCTAAATGAGGAGAATATGGGAGTAGTGAGAATGGCTGCAAATTTTGCAAAGGAATTGGTGGCTTCACATGCATTGGGAGAGATGAAAGCAGAAAAAAATGAAATGAGCATTCAGTGGCCATTTGTGCTTCCTCCAAGGTTCACATCAGGGCACCACCAGGCAGACATGAGGTAATCCCTCTGTTAGTAAACTGTTCTCAAGTTGACAACACTCCCTGGCTCAGTAACAATGGCCTCAGCTGATGTCAAGGTGCACCTGTATCCTCAGGGCACATGGATGAACTGGGGGGCCTGTTTACTAGCAACCTCCTTCAATTCTCTTGCCAAGATCTGTGAGGCATGAGAACACAACAGCCCCATTTTAACAGTGCCTCTATGTTCTGGCAGCCTGTGCAGGCCTTTCCGGTTCCTATTTACCTCATCCTGCCCTGGAGGATAGGAAGTCCCCTTACTCACAGCTCAAGGATGAGGACCACATCTGTCTTGTTCTCATAGATGTCATGCAACTTGATGATGTTGGCATGCAGAATCTGCTGCAGAATTGCAACCTCCCGTTCAATTTCCTCACGTCTCACTCCACGACGGCTGGCCCGACTCTGACGTTTTTTAATGAACTTAGCAGCATACTCCATACCAGTGCTTTTGTCTCGACATTTCTTCACTATAGCAAACTGGCCACTGCAAGGACAAGAAAATAACAAAAATTCTCTTGAAGCTTTCATATAACCACATCCTCCCAAATAAGCCATTCGTATACAAAGCTTGATCCTGCAACCCCTGAGCAACACTGCTAACCATACAAGCTTGCTCTTGGCACAATAGTGAGGACCGTCAGAATTCTGCAGTTAAAGTCACTAGAGCATAACAAGGTAGCCTCCTGCTGTGTCTGAAATTTAGCAAAACCAAGCAGTGTGTGACAAGACAGGAGGACAAATGTTACAGTCTCTAAAAAACAGTTCATGTTTAAATGAATAAGATCTGTCTCAAAAGGTTCAAATTACCACTCCTTCACTGGATAATGCTTAAGGCATTCAAGTCTCCAACACACCACTGGATGTTCTGAAAGGACATGCATGCATTATTGTATTTCTGTTAAGAATAATCTCTTGGAAAGAACTCAAAGGATTGATAATCCTTTGGAAATGTAGAACTGGCCTCCAGTAACCAATTTTCAAATAAGAGAATGGTTTATTCGTATTTCTGCACTTCACTTGATAATTTAGTTGTAAATTTAGCTAGAGTAAGTAAGAGCTTTCTCACTGCAATTCAGGAATAAAGAATTTCCCGCTGTACCAAACAGTAAAGTGGCTGCATTAAAGTTTAAAAGGCATGTAGCTGCCATTTGCCAATAAAATTTTCCTCACTGTGGCTCCTAAAGTAAGATATTCCAGTCCAACTGTAATATTTCCCCCTTATCTCATAAGAGGAGAACACTTGGAGGTCAGGTGATTAACTCAAATAATACCAACCCTGCAGGCTGCAGCCTCATGTCAGTGGTGGGAACCTTTCAAGATGAGAGAGTGTTACTGACTCTTCAATAGGAAAGTAGGGGACCCTGCTTTGTTCTTTGTGTGAGCTTTTCTTTCTTCATCATGCTCTTGAGAAGCACTTTGGACATAGAGAAGGCAACATTTCCACAGAGTTGATGTTCCCTCCTTCTCAATTGTCTTCTGAAAAAATAACTGTAATCAAGCTGAGAGATGTCTTATCAAAATTAAGAAAGAAAGGTGGTCTGCAGCTAAAGCAGGATTTGAGCAATACAAATTCTACATAAGGAAAGAATGTGGAATGAAGCAGTCATTATTCAGAGGATCCTTTTGCTCATCCCATTTAGAAGGGACAATGCTAACCATGTTGTATCTTAGAAATGCTTAATCACACTAAAATCATCACAGACATACAAACAAGTAAATTAAATCATAAGCTATTACTGTATGTTTGTACTTAGTCTACACACAACATGTTAAGAGAGCTACTTCTACCTGAAAAAAATTAAGAGAAAAGGACAGTCTGTAGCTAAAGTACTGGAGGGATTTGAGCGATCTGAATTCTGCCATAAATGTATTGTATTCCCTTTAGCAATTCACTTTTGCCCCATCAGCAAAACAGCAGAGAGACTTACTCGCTTCCACACAGTATGCCTAAGGATATTTGTACAATACTTAGCACAAATGTGTCTCAGTTTCCTGCTACTGTAACTGAAATACTAAGAATAAACAGTGCTGTGCCATGCAATGCAATAGGCTCTTGTCCAAAGTGACTCCAAAAGGCAGAGACAAAAAAAAAAAAAAAAAAAAAAAAAAAAAAAATTAAAAAATCACACTTAAACAGAAACACATTTCTTTTCATGAAGGATCATCCAGCAGACTTAAACACCAGTAGCTTTTTAGGTTTGATTTAAATATGTAATACTCAAATTAAGCAAGAGTAGTGGGCATATAATATAGATTTAAATATATATTAACTCTTTAGGTTGATCAATGAAGATATCTAAATACTTGTTAGTCTGAAGTTAGTGAAACTTGTACGGCTTGAGGTTTCATCACAAATTCTAAACTTCAACTAGTCTGCACTAAAATCAAGTTAGGATAAAGATTTTTCACAGAATTCATGCAAAGTTGCCTTGTTTGGACACAAACACTCACCAATTCTCAAGTTTTCCTTAAATCTTAAAGAACTGAAACTCAAAAACTGACAGGTTTTAAAAAAAAGAAAACCTAGGTTAAAGCACAAAAAGCACTGATGTTAATTGATGCAGACTCACTGCTCTCCTAGCTCAAGCACCTCCAGCTCAAGTGACAATGAGGAGTAAGAACATTTGGTCCTGACATAAACTTAAGTCAGTCCAAACATAAATGAGGTCAGTGCATTCCATTCAGGATGATGAGTTTCATTCACTCACTGCTCGCTCTTATTGCCCGATAGGAAGCCCAGTATTTTTACTGATTCAGTGATTTCAATAAGTTTCATATAATATCTTAAAATAAACTACACTCATTTTTAAACAATTTGTATGTTCTGATGAACCTTCTTGTACCTAATGGTACTTCAGAATTTATTACTTTAACCTTTCCACAACTATTAGTGCAGACCTGGACATAACGATGTGTAAAGTACATAACAAAATGGGACACTGAATCTGAGCTGGCGGAAAACATGGAGCTAGTGGGGAAGTGCTGTAGTGGCGAGAATAACTGTCAAGGAAAATCACTTTAGTAGCAGCATTTGGAGATTGTGTTCAGTAAGTCTGATAGCAGGCTGCTGCTGGCAAGTCTTGGAGCAGTATCTCTGCAATAAAATCTACAAGAGTACGAATGGAAGGAAAAGTTGACTGCTATTGTTTGGACACTAATTAGAGGACCTCATAGCCTACCTGAGTTCATCTGCAATTTTAAGTAGCAAGAACAGTCTATTACCACCCTAAACCTCCTCTGCCAGAAACTGTAAGCTGAGGGTTACTTCTTGTTATTTATTTTTCCACTGCTAGATTACAGGAGGGATTTATCAACACTTTGTTTTGGCAGAGGGAAAGAAGAAAAGAAAAGACCACGGAATCCACCTTGCAAATAGATCATGTATGTACTGTTACAAACACTACCATGGTGGTGAAGTGCACCAGATAGCTGGAGAATTGAGCCTATGGATAAGGTCATGCACTTCAGTCTGCTTTGTTTAAGTGTACAATGCATCTTGTGATAACAGCAATATGAAAAACTGGCAAGCTTGGTATCAAAAGTGGGGGTAAGCAAGAAGAGGCAGTTGGCCAATATCTGCAGAATCTCAGTGATTTAGAGGCAAGGAACACCAGCTCAAATCCATGCTCTGCCCTTTTCATAGTAATTGGAATGAAAACCAGGGAAACTTTAAGTCTACCATGTGTACTCCGTATACTACCAAGCATTCCTTAGTCAGAAAAGGCTCAGGTTTTACCAATGAATATTTGATAGAATCATACTTTTGCAAAAACCATCACAAATATTTCACAGCATTTCCACCAAGGAGCAGAAATAATTTGAAAGTTCTAGGAAGCTGTATGGCCAGGAAACCACAGTCAACTAATAAATAAGGCAGGGAAGCCTCTGAGAACAGTGCAGTCAAAACAGTTACCCTTGCCTGTCATGCGTACAGCCCAACAGGTATGAAAGATCCTACCACCAAAAGAACTATCTTACCCAAGTCCATTTGTCTCATCACATTCACAAGTCTCTGCTGATGTCCAACTACTTTACAAACAGACAAAACAAGACAGTGAACTCCTTTTTATACCCAGGAGCAGCCCTGTTCTCCCCTGCCACAATGCACTGTATGTCTGAAATCTCACTCTGCAAAAATTGGCGGGTTTCCCAGTTCCAGAATACATGTTTAGTATCAGATATTTCCTTAGTCAGGGCATTATATCCAGACTTCCAAGGAAAAGACTCATCTTACAGATAACCTTAACCTTTAGCTACTGTGATTTTCTCAGCCAGGATCTCTTTAAGAATCACAGACTCATTAAGTGCAACCCCCCGATGACTACACTGAAGAAGTACTAAGCTGTTATTGTTTTCAATATTATTACACCCTTCACTGGCTTGGTAAATGAGAGATGCAAGTACAGTTGGAACTTAAATTATGCAGCATACACAGCAATTATATTCGGAACCTTATAATTATATAATGCACTCAGTGCTTCATTAACACAGACAGCTGGTTGGAGTCTGTCTTAAACCTACAAAGGCAAAGAAATAAAACATTAAAGCTGTCACTTGGTGCTCGCTTGCTGTCAAACGCTAACACTCCATGTCAGAGGCAGCCTCTCATTTTAAAGGGTTCAAACAACACCAGACAGCCTGAAGAACAACTTTTTGTTTTTCATTTTCATACGTATCCTAAACACTTCTCAGGAGAGAGGTAGGAATGGATGGGACAAGTGTAGTTTTCCTTTTAGGAATAATGAATCATAAATGGAACTGAGACTGTAGGCATTTGTCAAATCCATTCATTCATTCGTATTTCTTTCTGCCTCCTGATTTTATCATTACATGTAAACCCTAAAGAAGCTAAGAGAATTAAATTGCTGCTACCAAATCCCCAAACTTGCCTTAAACATTCTGCTAAAAGAGTTCATTTTGTAGTGCTGAGAGCTGTTACTGTAAAACATTGTGGGTTTCATGGGGTTTTTGTTTGTTCATTTTTTATAAGACATGCACCTTGTTTGGTTCAGACTTTCTAAAGAGACATGGTACTAACGTTGATGTGCTTCCTTAAATTCTCTCTGGGGACATAAATTTTGCCAGCAAAGTTCAGAGAGAATATATTATTTTATGACTGCGGATTATGGGAATGAACAGAGTCACTTTAGCATTTAAAAAGTCCAGCGATACTGTGAATTTTGTACATTTCTGTTTACTTAAAAGCTTACAAAAATAATAATGACACCAGCATAGGAATTGCTGACTTCTCCTTTTACATACTTATAGTCTGGGACAATTGTTCATGACAATACTCATTCCCTTGTAATCTACTATTTCCCCGCTGCATGTGTACCCACGAACGCACACTCTACCTGCTCTTGTCCCAGTCTGTATGCTATTTCCTTAATCCCTTAAAAACAGGCTTTTGCAGACAGTCTTGACTGAGGGTTTGTGCGTAGAAGAGGTTGCAAGCCACAGGGAAAAATACAAATGGACAATTTCTTAGCCTAGGACATTTAAGATAGTTACAATGGAATTACCCACGATACTGTCCATAAGCCACGCTTACCCATTTCCCTACTTGGTGCAGAGCACATTTGCTTTGCCCATGCTTGTTCCTGAATTCCCAGGGTCTTTATTAAAGCATCACAGGGTAATGCTAAAGTATTTTCCAACCACCTTAAAGACTGCCATAAAGCAGCAGCTGGTGTATCTCTCCACACAAGTAGCCCAATGCTTTGCCAAGTACTGATACACTGAAGCACACTAAGAGAAGAGCTAAAGGCTGGAGAAGGGACAGGCAGGGAGAAAAGTCTTTGAACAAGTGTTTAGGAGGTAGCATATTGCTCTACTTTTCTGCTAGACACAATGAATAGTTCACATGGAGGTCCATACAGCTACAAAAAAAGAGAATGTCTCACTGATATTTTACAATCACGGTCACATTTTGGATTTCTTGTTAACTACAGAGCTTCTAAAGTCAAGGACCAAGACAACAGCATTTCTGCAACCTCCTAATGCATTTGCATTCAGCACATCAGAATCAAACAGCATCAGCTTCCCAAAACTTTCAATCTAGGCTAGGAAAAAAGTAGAAGAAAGGAAAGTGTGTGTCTCTGACACCTGAGTTGACGGCACTGAGAAATTAAGCCATTTACTTAATTTCACATGCAGAGTCTGTGGCTGATTTTAGACTTGAAACTAAATTTCACAGCTCAGATATCCAAATTTCAGCCAAATGACTTAGCCAAAATTCATGGGTTTTAGTATATCACTGAAGTGCAGGTGACTTGGATCATAAACAGCAGTATTTACAACACACACAAGATAAGGTCAGAGGCTGACACTTCCTAATTTTTTTGTTTTTTAAAGAAATGAAGTTTGTTCCCTTTCAGAAATATTTTGGACAGCTGTACAAAAGCCTTGTCAGAATCAACATAGTCTGTCCTCAATTGTGATAGCAGCTCAAGAGTATAAACAATAGCAGTTGCAACCTGTCAGTTATAATATAATTAGGTACAACATCAAATCCATCCATCATTAATAAGGGAATTTATCCTAGCCACAAAGACAACCTATTATTCACATTGCTACTATCATCTAAGAGATTTGTCACTGAATAAGAACACAGAAACAATATTACTGGCTGGTTTTGGAGTCTATTTACGGAAGCATGCTTTAGGGGAGCACAAGTTCAGCAGTTCAGGAGAGGATGTGGAAAAGATGTGGGGAAGAGAGAAACTGGACAATCCAGAATAACAGGATAACTTCTTGCTCTTTTTTCAAAGTTTATTTTTAATACTGGTTCTGGAGGGTAATGCTCTGGGGCAGAATTTGACTTGAGAAAATTACAGAAGTGCAGCCTTCCAGTTTGGAATGCCTCAGTGCATAACAGTGGTATTGCTGTGGAGCATTAGAATAAAGAGAGCCTTTAAAGCAACTGTTTGTATAGGTATGGGTTTATATGAATCTTCCTCTGATACTCCAGAAACACCACATCACTGAGTAGCTGTCATGAAATGCTGAAAATATGTAAAACAAAACACTGAGATGACAGTACAGGTTACCTGACTCCAGCCAGGCTCTCTGAGGCCAGAAGAGGGAGGAGTCAGGAAGCTGATTCTGTCTGTCATTTGAGAAGAGCAAACCATTTCTTTCCCAAATACCAAACATATGTTCCCTTTCTGCATATTCAATCTATTTCTTTATGTTCTGTCCATATTCATCTTAATTTCATTCATTAAAGAATTCTAAAAAGGAGGATTTTTATTCTTATTATTTTTTGGTAGTTGTTAAAACTTGACATTCCCATAAAATAGATGCTACATTAGAACATGTTGACAGACATGCTTTACACTGAAGTATGTTTTCAAGGAGTTGTTTGAAAAGTAAGTGAACCTGGAAAAGGACAGCATTCTGGCATTCTGCCAGTCAAAAGGAAACACTCCATTCCTTAGATGAGGCGGGACAATTTACTTTGGAACGGATTTACAAGCGATTTTAGACAGACTGCAACCTCCCAGCAACTTTAATGGTAATAAGGTTCCTACATACTTGATGGAAAATAACACCTTAGTCTTTCTGTACTTAATTTCCCAAAGTTTGTAAAATGCAGGTAATGCTACTGGAAAAATGAGATAAAATTATGAGGGGTAAGCATACAGCTGGACCTACAAATTAATTCCATGTCTGTAGAAATCATTAGACTTGCAATTATAATCATTCATATTTTTATTCATTAGGTGTTCCTGCACAAGAATACATGACCAGAAAGGAAACTAAAATAAAACCTAACAGCATCTCAACACCAGTCTTTTAACTGCCTAGATGCACACGCAGACTACTGCAAATGCAAGATAGTTTAACCCTTCTTTTCACAGAGCACTTGCAACCTCACTTGGGGATCTGAGCATCTAGTTGGGATTCCTTTTGTTTCCAATTTGGGAGGTGTCTGCTCGAGGCTGGGGTTTGCAATGAGAAGCTGCTTGGCTCAGCAATGTCAGCAGTATATGGCCAGGCTGCTGAAAGAGTACAATCATGGCCTATTGCACAGGGCAAAACACGGCAATACTTTTTCCACACGGTTTTTTGACTTGAATGGTGCCATGAATATCTATTATTCTTTTCTGATGTTGGTTTTGACCTACAGCGGGTGTAGGGAGGTGAAATTCCAAAAAAGGTGAAAGTCTCCTCCTTCCATTTGAGTAGAACAGAAAATAGCAATCTAAAGTACACCAAGCTACAGCAGTATGAACTTGGTAATACCGACATCGACACATTTGGTATTGCTGCACCAGATGGAAAAGTTCATTAAACTAGAGTGAACACAAGCAAATGCTTTTAAGGGAAATGGAGATAACCTTCCATTCCCCTTGATCTTCTCCTCCCTCACGTGTTTTGTTGTTGTTTATTATGTTTTAACAAGGTTACACTGAACTCTTCCTAGCCTACTTCAGTTCTTGCTCAGATGTGCACTTCTCTCAAGATTGAAGCCGAGTTAAAGAAACTATGGTTGGTATGCCAGCCAGCTGGTTTTAACAGTATAATTACATTCTGGACAATGCAAGAGCCTCAAAGGAAACTTCTCACACCAGAAGTCTCAAAGCTATACAATGTAGGAAGACAACAAAACTCAAGCCTGGTTGTAATTCAGAATTATATTAGACACTGGGAAGGTAAAAGACACACTTTAACATTTTTGAGTGATCCTGTTTAAACTGCTTCCACTCCATGTACTGAAAAAAACAGAAACACCAAGGTGCTGAGCTCAGCTCGGTCAGAAAGTGGGGCTGCCTCAGGCATGTCACTGTCACTTCATCCGTCTACCTTACAGCAGTACCTTGAAAACAGCAGTCGTATCCATGGATAGAACTAGATGGTTCTGACTCATGTTTACATCAAATTATGAACACACAATTCTGATTTAAGAACATTTTCTATAGAAGAGTAGGGTAAATGTTTCAGTCTCACAGCATCCTTCCCCACTACCCTAAACATGCTCTATGTATCTAAAAGCAAGATTTGGGATACAACATCATACACAAGGCACCGTTATCATAAAAAACCAACAGCTTACCATAGGAAGGACTTGATAGGAAAAATGAAAAAATGAGCTTTCACAATATAAGAAGGTGCATACAGTTTGAATAAAAACATGAATTTTGTATTTGTCCTTTTTTCCTTCACATTTAAGACATTCAGTTGTGGGAATGCAAGCCTAAAAGGGTTTATTTGCTATTAAAAACCCTACCCCAAACAAAGACAAACAACGTAATTCACATATGTGGTTGCCTGTGCTTAGGAAGCCAAAACACAGCTTAGAGATCTAATTTTAAGTTTACTAGACTTTGCAAAGTTTGCCAGTCGTTGGCTCTCTTTCTCTAATTGGATGATAAATTATGTTTGGTCACTTGACAGCAAGAAAAAAAAATTACACCCTATCAAGTGTCATATAGTCTCTGACCTCTGAATCAATATGACATCTTTAACTCTTAAACCAGTTTTATTTACATAATAAATGTAACCGACAGCAATTAGTTACTTTACACTGTCATAAGCCAAGTCAGCTTCACCATCTGTTAGCATCACATTGTCCTTTCTGCAGTGAGTGAGCTTACAGCAGCCTTTGCTTTGATTTTGCAAAATCTACAGTTAGAGCGAGTAAAAATCCTAAAAATATATTATGAAATCATCATGTGTACATTCTTAAGTTAATATACATAAACATAATCACAGATAATAGTGTCTAGCTAACCTGAATGCAGGACTTCTCTACATTCAAGAAGCTGGTTTATTTAGTTTCAGCAAAGAAGGGTCTTTTATTCTCAGTTACAACAATTGTTTTTGTCAACAGTTTTGTTCATCGTGCCTTTTTGCCACTCTTAAATTCAGATCGGTTTTAACTTGCGATCTCAAGCTTAAAAAGTCTGCATCTTATTACTTTTCCATCTTTTTCACTCCTATTTCTTTTCCTTGGAAAAACTACACTAATAATTTTATCCTTTCATGGTTGCATTTTTGTTAACTTTCAAACCAAAGCCCTTGGGAACTCTTGCTGAATACCTTTCTTAAAAAATCTCAAGCCTGAAAAAGCTGTTTTCCTCTCAAATTTAAGTGATTAGAGCCATTGCTCTACTGCACATAATTTTATCAAGCTAAATACTCTCCTCCCTCTTTCCTTACGCTTCAGAGATGATTTCTGCTAGTTGTAATTGCATTGGCATGCTCTTCCCACCAGCCAAGAAAGGATTCTGTTGGTAACTTCTTCTACAATCTATTTGTATGCTGTCAGCTCATTTATGAAACACAGCTCAAACCAAAGGCCATGCAAGGTTCACAGAATATATGCATAAAAGCACTTTCCTGGAAGTTTTTTGTAGGAAGTCTGTGGTTACAGCCATGAAGAACTGGAACCCTTCTGTAAACGGACTACAGCAATAATTTGTAGTATACTTTATTTTTTATAGACTCTTTTTTTTTTTTTAGACTAAACCAGGATATGGTACAGCAGAAATTCAATCTAAGCAGTGAATACATAGTATGTCCAACAGCAAAGTATTTACAAAGAAACCAGAGTATGATAGCTGAAACAACAAAACAGAAATCCTAGCATGGCAAGGTCACTGAAGGGAAAGTACCTTGCTGCTTCCATAAGACTTTATGGAATGAAACTAAAAAACCCCAAAACCTTAATCTGTTAAATACTCTGCTGACACCTCTTATAACTTCATAAAGAGCTTTAAAAACAAAATTATCACAAATGTCACTGTACTTCCTGTTTAAGCTGGGGGGGGGGGGGGAAGTGAGTTTTGGTTTGTTTGGTGGGTGCTTTTTTTACAAACAAAATGCAAATGAAATGGCTACCTCTCCTAAAGTAACTAACTACACAGAACCTAAACTGCAGCTGATGCCAGATTATGACAATGATCTAAAACTTTTCTTAATAAAGCATTTAACAGGAATTTTACTTGGCTACTAAAAAGTAGATAAATTTTTCGTGTGTGAAAGGCACAGAAGTAAATCCAATTCACAATATGCTACGGCTCTCTTTTGAACCTTTCACACAAGATTATCATAGAAATATCACTAACTTACCACAGCCCTGTGATATAGACTGGAAGAAAATTTTTATCATGTGAGAAACAACTAACATGGCTTCATTTCAGGCTGAGTGCCCGTGCAGTCTCAGGGTGACTTCTAACCAAACCAGTTAATGGTATAGAGAAAAGTACCACAATACCACTACTCTAATAATATGCTAATTTTTAAACCTAACGAGATGCACTATTTTATATAGATAGAGAAAAAGAAATCAGCTACCACTTTTGAACACACTGGCATTTTCACTCACAACCACAACTCATGTTTTTACTAACTGATTGTATAGCACTCTAGAATACAGTGACTTTACAGGGCAAGTTTCAATATTCACAACATGGAGGTGCCGAGCACCTTTGGACATATGCTGACTCTGATAATGTCACTGTCTGGCACCTTTCAACCACATCTCTTTACAGCTCATGCAAAGATAACCAACATATCCTGGCCCAAAGATGACGATCTCTGTGTCCACTGCCAGAGGAGAGTCAGAACAATAGAGGAATATGGATTCAAACAGAAGGATCTAGTTTACTGGAATAAGTAGAGAGCAAATAAACCATTTGAAATTCAAAGCAAGATTATTAAATCTAATGTTTCTGAACAATGCTATGAATTATTACAGGCTATCAATAAAGTAACATGGTATCTGCATTACAGCCAATTAATGCCTTAAACACCATTTTGGGTCATTAGCCCTGCATCACAAGAAATCGTGCCACCTACTGAATCATCATCAGCATCTCCTGAAGCTGTTAAATGTTTTTGGAAACTTGCCAATCACACAGTGACAAGCAATGTGGCCCTTATCAGCTCTGGAGGTTGGAGTAGCAGAGTCTGCAGTGATACAGCACTGACAAATTCCTGATAGCCTGGCAAGCATTTTACATAATCTGAAGCTCAGGAATAAAATGCACATGATAAAAAAAAATTTCCCCACTTATCACACTTAGCTTTTAGATTGAATATCAGCTCTCGGAGTGGTAATGAACAGAGTCCAGAGACCTAGGGAAGGTCAAAGCTGACTCATGCTCAGCAGGAATAGCTGATTTGATAAGCTGTTCCTTCTGCTATGTGGAGCAACACCAGCACATATATAATATGCATGCAGAAAGTTAGCACACTGTACCTTTGTGTTACAAGGTCCAAATCCAGCTAGATATGGACTGTATATATAATATACCTGGGAGCAGATAAATTTTAAGAGGATAGCAGTATTATGGTTAAATGATTTTTCTCCTTCCTCACGTATGAAAGATGGAAATCATGCTGGCATTTTAATCAAGATTTTAGCAAATTATCTGTAAGGCCAAAACCACAAAGGGTTGCTGATACTCCCCTTCCACTGTTCTTTGTGGAGTCTTCTGGTCTGCCAAATAAGAGGTGGAAGTTATCTCCTCATCTTATTTAATCTTTACTATATTGAAGTAAACAATCTACTCCAGAAGCAGGACAGCACAGAAGCTACATTATTTGTTCCCACCGCTCTTCCTACATACGCAACAGACAGAACAATGGAAATTCTCTCTCTGTGAGGATTATAGGGCCACAAAACTCAGATATTGAGGTTAACTACCCTCTCACAGAAGCTGTATATTCCGTAGTAAGTAAAGATTAGAAGCCCTGGCTTTAGGATACAGTCACCCACTTGTGGTGTAAATGAATCTGCAATATGGGCTGCCCAAAACAGGCCAGTTACTCCAACCCAAATATGCTGGCACTAGATAGAACAAATCTAGCTCTTTGAGTGATTTTATATATCTCTCCTCACCAAAGCATCACTGCGCGTCACACTCAGATATTACAGCAGGTTTTCACTCCAGTTCAAAACCACCAATGTAGAGTTTTAACAATTATTAATAGATGTCACCTGAGCTCAATTAAGCTTGACCATCAGACAAGTATCTGCAAGCCCTATTCTGCACAAGATGCTAGTAATTTGTCCAATGCTTTATTGTTGTTAGTCCAGTGGGGAGCTGCACTGTTTATTTTATGTGTATTTTTACTCATAAGTAACATTTTTCATTTAAAAAGCATGGAATGAATACCATACAGAGTCTATTTTCTCAGCTGTTCAAATTTCCATCTGCTTTCTACTGCAATGCAAAGTGGAAAAAATAGTTTTATTTTTACAGAAATGGCAAAGCAAAGACTGGGATTAGGCTTAATATTCAGGGGTTAAAGACATTACTGAATTTGAGCTTTCTGAGCACTGCCTACTGGGGTCACTCAGCTCTAATTATACTTTCAAAGCCAGATATGGACTCAGGAGATACACTGAGATCACTTCCATCATTGAGAGAGATGCTGGTAATAAGGAATTCACTCAAAAAAAAATGCACAACTTTGTTACTAAGTAAGACTAAGGCCAGTTCTAAATAACCAAGACCAGTTCTCAGTTACTGTAGGTAGAGCAGCTTTGTTATTGGGGGGGGGAACCCCAAAAAACCAAAAACAAACAACAAAAACTCTCCCGTATTTTCTCTGCACTTCCTGTAACAAATCAAAGATTTTGGACACAGTTGAAAGAACACTGAAAACTAGCAGGGAAATTTGTTTAAAAAGCAAAAAGCTAATATCACTCATTTTGCTAGAAGGAATAAAAAAATCCAAAAGTAATGACTGCATCAGACAGCTGATTACAATCATAGTGATGGTGACCAAGTACTGGATGCCAAAACTGTTTCAACAAAAAATTCAATATACATCAAACACATGACATAAGAGATTTTTGTAACAAGAAACAGTAGTAGAGGTGCTGGTTAGTGCTCGGTAACTAAACTTACATTTTGCATCAAAAGCAAAGACTTGCTTTGTGTGAGTTATTCTTCCAAATGTAAAGAACTAATTCAAATTATAAATTAATCTAAGAACAGAGTTAAGGTTCATGTCTGAGAAAGCCCAATACTGAACAATTTCTGTAGATAGAAAAAACATTCCTGGTATGAAGATACTGTGCAATGTGTGTTAAGGGTAAATTTCCCAGCTGCAGTCACGCCCCTCTGTTTACCAAGGAGTCCACTTAGCTGGATGACATGACTTTTTATCATAGATTTCCAAGTTCCTCCTCTACAAAGAATCCCTCAGTTATCTCTGCCTTTTGTTGTCATTACGTAAATAAATATTTACTAGTTACACTGTCAGAACAGGGATTATGTGCCAAGCTCCAAGGTCCCATTACCACTGGTAAAATGTTGCATTTGCTGTCCTTTTTAAGCTTCACCCAGAGAAAAAGGTTTCACCTGTCTCAGTGAGCGGAGCTGATCCCCCCACACAAGGCAGGAAGGAGGCAGGAACTTGTAGCTGGAGAGGGGGGACAACAGGAGGCATGATAGGCCATAGATGAAAGATCTAGCTTGGCTTTAATCATGACACTGCTGCTAAAAAAACCCAAGAAACATGAGGAAACAACTAGGTAGTGAAATTTAAGCACATACAGCAGAAAATTCCTCAAAGTGAAATACAAACCATCCTAACATGCAGAAAAATGTCACAGCTTTGCTATAAAATTGATTTCCACAGTCTAAGCCCGATCCACTCAAATTTAGCTCACCTTTTGCATTAACAAGGCATTAACTTGGGTTTCTATGATTAGGCACAGGATCCCACAGAAAACAGCCATCTCAGTACTCTACTTTCCACAATTTCAGCAAGCTCTGCCTGTTTTTCTTGTCAGAAGAAAAGCTCTTACAATTTTAATGCCCAGCTGCCTTCCTCAGAGGCCACGATGCTGTATCAGCAATAAACTGTCTGTCTTTCCCAACAGAGAGGATTTCAAACTAGCAAGTGAACAAAATGCTTTTCCTGTTTCTCATGCATACTGGAAGACTTAGTTTTGATTTCCTATGAAGACCAGTTCACCAGACTATGCATCTTGTATCTATACAAGATTGCCTACCTCTGCAGAAAACATAGCAAAACCAGACAAAAGCTGGAGAAAGTTGAGGCTAGAGATGAGCATAGTTCCCAGACACTGAAACAGGCAAGAAACTGGAATGGCAGGTGGTAAGGCTGGCACACATTGTAGAGGAAGGTAGAGCCCCTTCCCTACAGTGAAAGGACAATAATGAAGGAAAGGGGGAGACTTCCTTACCCAGAAACATCACTCCAAGGTTTGTCTCTGTTGAGCACGATCTAAGTCCTTGTACACTGCAGAGAGCTGACCGGCGGTGCACAGGACACTGTCTCAGGACACTGCAGTGCGATTCCTGCACCACCGTGCAGGAACACGCTTTCTCAATGAGCACTGTCATGAAACACTTCCGGACAAGTTCCGTGACACTTCCTACCCTCTGCCCAGGCTTGACATGTAACAGTGACACTGCCCAGAAGGCACAAATGTCAACAGCTCTCTACAGCCTGGCTGGCAACACATTTAGGTAATAGATTAATGACTCTACGGTACAACCTTTTATAAATTACACTGCACGTCACTGAAATTCTAGCACTCTCTGTGCACCTACTGCCACCGTCAGTGTTTGCTAGTACAACTGGAAGAGGCTCCTGCAGGTTTGTACAAGACCTCCTTTTGCCCAGCTAGACAGAACTACCCATCCAAATCACAAAGCTCTCCAGTGAGCTTTATGGCTGCCACTTTCCTGGGAACTATACCACTAGCTCAGTAGGCCAGTTCTTCCTTCTCTCGGACTGCACTGGCCTTGACTGAAGTTTCCATTCTTGGTTGTCTCTTGCTGTGACCTCCCTTGCCACAAGAACCAGTTATTTGACCTGCTGCATATTCCCAAGAAGTCAAGTTAGCCTCCACTTCCTCACATTTTCCAGGAAGCGTTTCCATTGCTTTGGCATGCCGGTAGAGTGATCTGCTACAAACATTCCTGCAAATGGCTTACACCAGGATCTTCCTCAAAACAGGCAAAACTGTTAATAGGTTTCTTAAAAAGTTTATTAAAATCAATGGTAAAGAATGCGGTTTGCCATTACTTGAATAAAAGTTACGTTTAGCAACATAAACTCATATTTGAGGAGGGATACATTTTGCAAGCATTCTATGGAAAATAATTTTTCAAGTATCCATTTTTGATCAACAGCTCAGACACAGAAAGAAACCGACCCTGTCAGAAAGTCTGATGCCTTCAAAGAGTGACAGCATTAAATGCCTGGGAGGACTGTATAAAGTACTCCCAAATCACACAATCTACTGCCCTTGGGAGAAGGGGAAAGAGAAGAGAATCTTCTAATACCTTTGCAGGCACTGATTACTTTATACCACATTGCTTTCTAGCTCTTCTAGTCTTCCAGACTAAAAGTCCTCAGTTATACTAGTTAAAATAAATATCCCTATAACATATTCATCTTCAGTTAAGTATTCTAAACTCTCTGCTCCTCTTTTCATAAATTTTGAAAAAGAAAAAAATTAGTATTTCAATATTCTAGCAATAAGCTGTACTATAGATTTCAGAAGGGTTCTTTTTTTTATTTTAAAATGTTGAAATTTGCTAAATTCACTTTAGAGGCTCCTCCTCTTTTTAGGCTCCCTTTCAGCTATTGCTAGAGAACCTCAGTCCCCACAGGCTTCACACTTACAAACCAACTGATATTATCTTGCAGAAAGTAACTTTAAATATACATATATGATAATAAAGTATTGCACTCATTCAGCATAGGCCATGATAAGCTTCCCAAGTATAGCTCCTAGAATGAACAAGCCCATCAGCAACTTTTTTAACGCCACATGCTTGACTTGTTGTTCCCTGTATGCACCCTTTGGAGAAGCTGAGCAACAGAGGTGTAAACTTAAGATTAATATTTAAAAGATTGAGGGAATGTTGGAGCGAAGCAGCTAGTTACAGCACACAAGCTATGGAAAACCTGCTCCCCCTCTCTGCAAAGAGTTTTCTTTCACACCATTGCCTCAGCACAGGAGACAACTGCATTTCCACCATTGTTTGAGTTTCTTCTAGCTCAGCAGTGACTCCGAGAATGATTTGGTTGAGGAGTCCACAAACACGCCATTGGGAGGGTTTTATACAGCTGGATCTGAAGAGCCTTTGCTGCAGCTACCTTCAGTGCTGCACAGTGACAGGAAGGGTCTAATTTTATCACCAGACCAGATATATCTGAGCCTTGCTAAGGAGCATTTGCAGTATTTAATAGGAGCCTCCTTTCCTAAGTACTGTGCAAAAACTTTCAGAAAAACAGATGCTGGCTGTCAGTGAGATCCTGTATTTTAACTTCTGACTGAATTCAAGCTAGAACAAGCACTAGGCCTGTATTAATGACTACTTTTGTTCTCAAGAAATCACAGACTCAGTTAGGAGGACATGAACAGGACAGAGTCTTCACAGACGTAGTTTGAAAACCTTTGTTTTGTAAGTGACTTCTGTTGCCAGAATGGTAATAAATTAATCCTTTCACCTGCCTGTAACAGTCAGCAATTAAAAGCTTGTTGCGAACATATTGAACTAACAAAAGGCATCTACAGGTTCTAAGGGCATCAGTCAGCATTGGAAAAGACTCTTGCATTTCAGTCACCACAACCTGTCTACTGTGTTATTTTTCTTCTAACAAAGCAAGATATCATTTGTTGCTGGCCCTAATCAGTAGTTACTGCTCAGAGATACAGAGGCATGATAACCCCTTGACACTCCACATAAAACACACAGCTGAAACAAGAGGTCTGCAGAGCTCCTCACAAAATCTGAAAGTGAAAATACACTGACAAAGACAATGTGATGTTATACTCATGGGCATGTGTAACGTTTATAACTTGAACACATTCAGAGTAAGGGAGCTAATTCCAATCTTGCTGCCCTCTTGTCACAATTTACAATTACAGGGTTTTCCTTGAAAAATCGTAACAAGCAGCAGAGGTCTGCTTGTTACAATTTGCCTATTTCCTTCAGGTCTTTCGGGGAACATTTTTGCCTACAGACCTCAGTACTAAGTAGACTTGGATATCTCATCTACAAGAAGTATTACACATAAAATGCTGGGAACTAGAACATGGTTTTGTAGTGGAGTTTAATACCCCCTTTGTCATGTAAGGATGGCTCTTGCTCATGTACACACCTACTCCTTCTGCTGGCTTATCTAGAAAAGGTCTTTCTTGCAGAGAATACGCCCATTAAAAAAGGCAACAATTTCAGATTCCATGTCTGAGTGTAGTCTCCTCTAAACCAGCCCATCACCCGACACGTAGCGAGTACCAGCTCCATGACATAACCCTGGGACCAGCCATGACATGCAGCCAGGAAAGGAGGAGGTTCTGCTGTGACCATGCAAGCCTTTACCAGCCTGATGCCTTTCAGGCAGATTCAAACAGCAAGGGCCAGCCTTTACCAGGTTGTTTCAACTACACTTCTCCATTCAAAAGGCCTAATAACCATCAGCTTGAAGAGGAGAGTGAGGTTCATCATCTCAAAAGACACTGGATTTCCAAAAACAATTCAGGAACCAAAGTAAAAATATGCTACTTGGTTTCCAGTTGCTCACTTCAGCAGTTTGACTGTTACAGCACATACTAGAGCCTCCTAGGTTAAAAAAAGCACCCCTTTTACACCCTGCATACACACACTGAATTTCTTTACTGCTCACTGTTGTCAGATTTTCACTTTCAGGCTGATGTTCTCAGAACCAGTCAATACTCAAAAGTAAGTAGTTACAGAAAATATCCTAGTTGAGGCCTTTGTGAGAGGGAAGGAAATGAAAAAACAACAAAAATCCAAACCCAGAAAAAATCCCCCCTTAAATCTTCTCAACAACTCTAAAGATAAAATAGCTGGCACTGCAAAAAATAAGATTGGCAGGAAAACAGCTTCAAGTGAAGTGTTTTAATGTAACTAAATTATTGGCCCTTGAAAAAGGGTAATTGCACATACACAGTCATTTATCAAAACCAACTGCCAGACGTTGGGAAAGAAGCCAACATGTGTATAGTCCCAATTTAGCTATTTGCATACTAAAAAGAAAATAATTGGAGGGTTGGACACTGAATGGAAACCAGCTATCCTCACTCAGAGCACTGTATGTTGCTAAGTGACTGGGGGAGCCCCGTGTCATCCAGCTCACAAACCCAGCAGTGTTTAAACAGGTGCTTATGGTTAAGCATGGTAATAGCCCATTAACTCCACCTATAATTAATACCTGCAGATAAACCTGTATAGATTAAAAGCTATATACAGGTATTAACCAGCCCAGCTGAAATTTTGACAGTTAAATCTTTTCAGGAATACATACAGAGTGTTTTGCAGGCAGATATGAACATGTCTGTCAGTGCTCGGAGCCAGTTGAAAACAACAGTGCTGTGCAGCACTGTTCAAAACAACAAGCCAAATTAAAGTGCTGCATCTATGACGACAGCACAGTGGGTTCCTGTTTCCTAGTTGGTTTAGAGAATGGACAGGTGAACTGAGTCTAATGCACAGACACAGATGACACCTACCTACAAAAGACAGTGTAAACAGACCTTTTGTTGTCCTAGTTGCAAGAAAAGAAACAGGAAAAACAGTTAGCACACTTAACCTAAAAAGAAAATAATATCCAAAGTACACTTTTTGTAAAAGGATGTGTTTCTCTTGTTGTATATTGCAATTGATTTAGGCTATCATGTAGTCATTGTTTTAAGATGTGGCAAATATCCCCACATGTCAGCTTTTAGAATAGTGTGGTGTCATCAGCATGAACTTACCTTCCTAGCTCTTCCCCAATTTCGTAAACATCCTCCACCTTCTGTTGCTTGAACAAAGCCATAATTGGACTTCTCATTGATGCACAAAGATGATGCAACTAGAATATTAAGAAAGAATGACATTCATTACGATCTTCCAACAGGCAAAGAATCAGTAAAACACATTTCTGGTATAGTCACTTTAGATCCATTGCAGCTCACTCACAGCCAAAGTTACCATTGATCAATCAAAAGAATTAATTTAGCAGTCTCAGCCAAATAGTGAGGGTCCGAACCTGCAAAGAGGTGAGTGCCTATAAGTGAAGAGGGTTCTTGCCCCTCACTGAAGTAACTGAGCACATATTTAACCAGAAGCACAGAACACACCTTGAAACATAAATGTGACCGAAGTAAAGCAACTAATGAATAATTTGACAAACTTATTGGCAATAAAGTATCCATGCTACAATAGAGAGCTAGCATGAGACTCAGCATTACAGGCTTCATCATTAAATGTCAGCAGGCAGACCATGAACCAAGGAGAACACAAGGCAGAGCTTCCTTTTTCTCATGTCAGGCAGTGTTTCTGAAGCACACTGGCAGGACAGCAAACAGAAACCTGAACTACTGTTGCAAAAAGGCACTGTGATTCCATTTACAGAGTTTTCAGCGCATCATCTTCCATCACACACTACAGAAAAACACAGGCAGCATCTGTTGCATGCATTAATCTATGTAACTGTGAAATTTGTTTCCTGAACACAATCTTTTAAGTTGATAAGCTCTGTGAGGTCTGGAAAAACAAGCCTCACATTGGTGCATACAAGCACCTGGGAGTGCACTATGCTTATGCTGCTTCTGGAAGAGAAGAAGATCAGAGATCACATTATTCCTCGTGTCCTGGTTTCAGCTGGGATATAGTTGATTGTCTTCCTAGTAGCTGGTGCAGTTCTGTGTTTTGAGTTCAGTATGAGAAGAATGTTGATAACATTGATGGTTTCAGTTGTTGCTAAGTAATGTTTAGTCTCAGGTCAAGGATTTTTCAGCTTCTCATGCCCAGCCAGCAAGAAAGCTGGAGGGGCACAACAAGTTGGCACAGGACACAGCCAGGGCACCTGACCCAAACTGGCCAAGCGGGTATTCCATACCATGTGACATCATGCCCAGTATATAAACTGGGGGGAGTGGGGGTGGGGGAATCGCCGCTCGGGGACTAACTGGGTGTCGATCGGCAGATGGTGAGCAATTGCGCTGTGCATCATTTGTACATTCCAATCCTCTTATTATTGCGGTTGTCATTTTATTAGTGTTATCATTATCATTATTAGTTTCTTCTTTTCTGTTCTATTAAACTGCTCTTATCTCAATCCATGAGTTTTACTTCTTTTCCCAATTTTCTCCCCTATCCCACTGGGGGCGCGGGGGGGGGAGCGAGTGAGCAGCTGCGTGGTGCTTAGTTGCTGGCTGGGGTTAAACCACAACACCTTGGGATATACCCACACAGCAACATAAGTTATGTTAACAGAATGGATTTTAATACAATAACCAGCCAACCAATTTACAACATGCTTGGTGTTTCCTGTGTAGATGAACACTAGCACTAACCCCAGTGGCCCAAACAACATCCAGTACTTAGATCAGAACGTGTAAAAGAGCTGTAAGGCCTCTAGCACCACAATAAAATCATAGAATCATAGAATGGCTTGGGTTGGAAGGGACCTTTAAAGGTCATCTAGTTCCAACCCCCCTGCCATGGGCAGGGACACCTTCCACTAGACCAGGCTCCTCAACGCCCCATCCAACCTGGCCTTGAACACTGCCAGGGATAGGGCAGCCACAACCTCTCTGGACAACCTGTTCCAGTGCCTCACCACCATCACAGTGAAGAACTTCTTCCTTATATCTAACCTAAATCTATCCTCTTTCACTTTATAGCCATTACCCCTCGTCCTATCACTACGTGCCCTTGTAAAAAATCCCTCTCCAGCTTTCCTGTAGGCCCCTTTAGGTACTGGAAGGCTGCTGTAAGGTCTCTCTGGAGCCTTCTCTTCTCCAGGCTGAACAACCCCAAGTCTCTCAGCCACTCTTTATAGGATTGCTGCTCCAGCCCTCTGATCATCTTTGTAGACCTGCTCCAACAGGTCCATGTCTTTCCTGTGTTGAGGACTCCAGAGCTGAACACAGTACTCCAGGTGGAGTCTCACAAGAGTGCAGTAGAGGGGCAGAATCACCTCCCTCGACCCGCTGGTCACGCTTCTCTTGATGCAGCCCAGGATACGGTTGGCTTTCTGGGCTGCAAGCACACATTGCTGGGTCATGTTGAGCTTCTCCTCAGCAAACACCCCCAAGTCCTCCTCTGGGCTGCTCTCAATCCACTCATCGACCAGCCTCTATTTGCATTTGGGGTTGCCCCGACCCATGTGCAGGACCTTGCAGTTGGCCTTGTTGAACTTCAGGAGGTTCACACGGGCCCACCTCTCAAGCCTGCTGAGGTCCCTCTGGATGGCATCCCTTCCCTCCTGCGTGTTGACTGCACCACACAGCTTGGTGTCGTCAGCAAACTTGCGGAGAGTGCAAGTTTAATCTAACTACATTGAGCCATAGAGTTATTCTCACACATCTCTAGGCTTCAGCAGCATATCTGTACTTCTCAATGTAACGTACATTTCCTTTGAACCCCAGATGCTGCTTGCTTCAGACGCAGTGGGGACTTCCAGGTTCTATACTTCTATACAGCTCCTGCATGTTTTTAAATAGCGGTCTTTGGCATCTGACTGTGGTACACTGTGAAGCATATTTCACAAGCAAAGCTCTATTTTGATTCTTTAGAAATAAGCTCAATTCAACGTTGCAAGAAGATCCAGCTATTTCGATAAATCAGCAGACTTATTATAAAACAGGACAAAGTACCAAAGAGTAATTGCAGGGTTCCTGCCAAGTTGAAATGCACATATTTAAGATTTTTCTCTAACAAAAGCATATACCATAAGCAGCAAATACATTGTAGAAATCCAACAACTTGTCAAAACGCACCCAGTTTTTGTTGTGCATTCACCTCAGAAAAAAGACTGGCTGCTTTGGTTTTTCCCTCCCTTTTTATAAACCATTCGCTTCTAACACATGGGAGGCATGTTGAGTATCAATTAAATTCCTTTCCAAATATGCTCCTTCTATTGCTTCAAATGAACAGAAATAGTCTCTTAAGTACTTCTACATATATTTTTGGCCAATGTTAGCAAAACCTATGCATTAGGAGAAAAATTATTTGACTGCTTTATTTCAAGCAGAAGGGCTACTGCATCAACAGTTACACTGATACTAGCTGGGAATAACATTCACTCTTTCAAAAAACAGTAACAGTAAGTAAAGGGATATCAACAAAATTAGATGTCCCTCTATTAGGCACTCAGGACCAGTTACACAACACACAAGCTGAGAAGGGGTACCTGCTTCCATCCTCTAGTGACACAATTTTGTGTAATTCTGTGGCAGCTCTCATCATATACTTAACATCTCTGTGCAGTGCATCCTTTTGGATTGCCATTTCCAAAGTACAAGGAGATCCAGGGGGACTTTGCGACTATTCATTTCTCTTCACTCCTTTCCCCTTCACAATGTACTTACTAGGTGGGGAGCTTCTAATGGCCCACACCCACCCTACAGCCTGCTCTCCTCTACGCTCTTTCCTCCAGGATAGAGGAGAAGATACGGGGCACACGCATTATTCTGGCAAGCCCCACTCCCTGTCCCCAAGAGACCCACAGCTTCACTCGTATCAGATGATGGGAAATGTTTCAGCTATACATCAAAACTGCATCCTCTCCTTTTCGAAGGGTGCATACCTGCACACCTCATGGGATAGTATGCATGCTGTGACATGACATGACTGACATGCATCTGTCACATGATCAAAACACATCCATTTCTGTCACGTTTCAGAAGTTACCATTTCCACTGCACGACAGACACTTGCAGACACCTCATGGAGGAGAGGGAGGTGCAAGGTGCCCCTAGCAATGGCTTTCACGCCCTCAATAGCAGCCTTGCTGGAGGTCTCCATTGGAGATGTCATGGCTCTCTTAAAGGCTCTGTGAGGCCTACTGCATTTTCATTAACAAATGGGTTCAAACCCCAGTTTCAAAACTCTGCAATTGAGACAAATTTGCCTCCCACGTCTTCGTGTTATATCTGTGCTCTAGCGGTGATCTCTCTCATCCAGCTACCTAAGGCAAATAATAGAAACCACACAGGTTGTGACACTGAAGACGAGAATAACCATAGCACTATTAAAGCATACTGTAGAAATCAACACTTGCATTGGTGAACCTTGACTAGATGTATGACAATGTGGTGGGGTTTTTTCCACTTCCGCTTTCCATACCCATGCTTTCTCAGACTTTTTCTGGCTGATCCTTACGTGGCCTGTATTTTCAGAGTTTTTCAAGATGAAGCCAGGTGAACTGTTCTGCTACTTTGCTCGTTAATTCCCTTCCCAAAGCCATGTTCATGCCCGGGACAAAAACATCTCTTTTTTGTCTCAATGAAAACAAACAACTCAAATTCTGCTTTGTAAGCAAATTATTGTATTCCTCAAGCAACCTTTCATAATCTCGGAGAAAGCTCATTGGCCAATATTGCTCAGGGCTTGAAACTACAGTCAATAAATGCTTTAGTAGCATTTACAAGAATGAGGACATCTCTGAGCTATTGGCTCTATACTAAGTTTATGTAATGTTGCTTGCAATTGTTCAGAGCAGGATTTTCTGAAGTGTTGGTACAAAACCTAGTTCAACACCCACAGACTTCAGAAAAAGCAAACAAAGGACAAAGCCAAGCCTTGCTGAAAACCCCAAACCTTCTGCTCATCCTGAATTGCAAGATTAAGTTCTGAGCGCATGCAAAAGTCAAGTATGGGAAAATGCCCACTTATTAAGAGATACTGCTGAGACTTGCCCGAAGACTGTAAATCCCTCAAGCTGACTACTCCCTTCATCAGAATCCAAGGTACGTGGCTATAAATAACGTTAATGCAAACACACCTGAAAGAAAACCATTGTTCTAAGAGAGACTTTGTCATTCAGAAGAGCAAGTTAAAAACAGTGCTTTGAGAATGGGAAACCCACCCAAGATGCCTCTGGGAACACAGTCACTTTATGTTTGATTGACAAGTTTACTCATTTCCTAGCATCCTCCAAAGAACATATCTACTTCTGCAGATGCATAGAATCCATGTAATATTATCTCAAAAATAACCAGAAAATTCCCATCCCTTTTGCTGATCTTTTAACTTATACCCTTGTTCTGCAAAGGTCAAACCAGCAAGCTTACTCTCAATACCAAGGAACCGTTCAAGCATCCAGGTCAGCCTAGAGCCTTGGTTTTGAAGACTGAACTCAAAACTGTTCCAAAGTGTTCAGACCCTCCAGTCATACCTCTGATGTGCCGGTGTTTCCCATGCCTATCACTTCACATTATCTTATGCTGCCTTCCACTCTCATTACTTCTGCAGATATCTCTCACTGTTAGTCACAGTTAGCAGATGCCCAAAATAGATCATACACTTGATGATGCAAGACAATTGTCATTAGCAAATACACAGCATAAAGGAGATAAGATAAAAAAGATAACCTTCACGCACTTAAAATTCATCTGAAATACAAATGCCATTCAGAAGCATAAACACAACCTTCCCCAGATATTATACGCTGATCTTAGGAAACTAAGGTGATTTCACATTCAAAAGATTTAAACTACACTGTTTTTGTTGGACTCCATTTGCAAGTACAGAGCACAAGTATACCAAAGGAGGAACAAGAGACAATTTTTTTCTCTGGTTAGATGGTGATTTCCTTATGCTGGTCAGTGAAAGCAGACTGAATTAGAGATCATCATTCATCTTTGACTCATTCAGACCAAGAAGTTGTACATTCACGATCTGAGGAAACAACAACAATCAACTTCGTTTTCTGATACACTCTTTATGCTAACGCTTCTGGGGCATGCGCCCAAACAATATTGCAATACAATGAGTCAGAACGATTTCCAATCACTCAGCGTCTGCACGAGAATTCATTAAAACCAGGAGGATGCAGGAATCTGCTGCAGTCATATGTAGATCAGACCAGAGCTTTAGGAGCTCCAAGGCAAGCCCTGCAGCAGAGATAACCTTCCGTGTTCTTTCACAGAACATGCCATGTCTACTCCTCAACCATCCCATGTTGGGGTCATCTCTTCTCTATCAGTCTCTTTGCTCTAGGATTCCTAGCAGTGAGCATTTTAATACGAAGACCAGCTTCTACTCAGCATTCATATTACTTACTATGTTTTCATACTGATAGTCCATAGTATAGTATACATACAGCGTACTATACTTCACCTTTTACTCCTGTATCCAACTCCCCTTTACGCATCCCAAATATCACAAGGTGGCAAAGTATTGTTTACCTGTGCAAATGATTTTCCTACAGACATGTAACAATGCTGTAGCAAAACCATAAATAGAATACAGAACTCTGAGATTCCGGTTTCAGGCACTAGAAATATATCCTGTTTGATCTCTTCAAGTTCCTAAATTCAGTCATACCTAAAATTAGATCTTATTTACCCTAAGAAATCACGCTGTTTCTCATTATGATCTAAGGCATAAATTTAAACACATATATTTTATATCAATACAAACCCTGAATGTAGATATTCTTATTCCAGCACAGAAGTGCCTTTCTAGTGCAGCTTGTGCTGTGTGTAAAGGAAATGAAGCTAAAGAAATCCACTCTTCTGAAGAGGGTGACAGAACCCGCCTTAAGAGGAGCAGAGGAAAGTAAGTTCTATTTCTCTCTTTTAAAAAAGGTTTCCCTGCATAGGTAAGTTATTACCTATGGTCTGTCATTACCAAATTATTTGACAGTCAATAACTGGTCCACACATGTCAAACCCATGACAAATGTCCACCTACCACTGAACAAAAGCAGGATTATAGAAAATAGAGTTGAGAACAAAACTGTTGGATCATTTAGCTTGTCACCAGCCTTGCATTTTTTTTCCTTAGGGTATTTTCTACCCTAAGGAAACCAGTTTCAAGTGACTAAGGTAAAAGCTGAATAATCATACTTTCTCAAGTACACCTGACATGAGCTGAATCACTAAATCCTTTGCCAAAGTCAGAAGCATCCCGTGGCATGTTTTTATATTACAAAGCAATAGTTATACTAAAGCAAAATCCAAAACACATTAGAACAAACCAAAGTAACAACTTCCCTTATAAGTTGTGTTTTAATACTGAAAAATGACCAAAACAATTTAGAATCAAAATTGGACTGTTTAAAAATAGTCATTTGGGGGGGGGAGAGAAAAAACCAAAACCAAAACAAGACCCACCAAACAAATTCAAGCGATATTGTCTTCTAGTTTTGGTGCCTTATGCTAAAACTAAACAGATTTTTATAAACATTAAAGTGCTTTCCCCTCTCACCTTTCTTATCCTGTCTTTCTCTTTTTTTCTGTCCTAGAAAAGACTAAGCAATTCCAACAGCAAAAACCAAGTAATTTTTACCCTCTGCTTTCAAATAAATGTAATCAAAGCACAGTTAAAAGTTATATTAATTTCAGCAAACTCTTATTTTCACCTAAATATTTTCCTGTCAGAAAACAACAGTAGCCTAAAACTTTTTCCATCAGAAAACTGAGGCAGCTATTACTACCTGTGTGCCTATAAAGGACACAAAACACACCCAACATCCAAGCACTTCAGTCCCATTATAGAATCACCGCTCCTGCCACTAACTCTCAAGGGATCCCTTTCTGACCTTCTGAGTTTACTCTCAAGTAATTACATGTGTAGTGGATGACCAAAGACTGCATTTCCAAGCCTCCACTTCAAGTGTACGTACCAAATGCGTTAGCTCTGCAGCTAATTACGACTCCCCAGCAGACAGCTAGCTGCCAGTGCTGCCGCTGTAACTGATCTCAAAGCCCTCACATGCTTGTGCGATGAGCTTGGTGTGAACGCCTCGACAGACAGGGCACAGGGGGAAGCCCGCAATGCCAGGCACGCTGGCATGGCATCGCAGAGACCCGCTCCCCGTCCCCGAGGCGCCTTCAAGGATTATTACCGCAGATAAGACACATCACTGCCCCAAAGTCAAGTGAGATCTAGCCTGTGCAATCTATGTTTCTTTCACAAGCAAATAAAGGACATAGGAGAGTCTGACACCTACAAATGTTTCAGAACAGACACCTCTAGAGAGGGTCAGAGTTGAGCTTCTTTCCCTCCCGCATTAAGCAGGTGAACATGCCTATTTTGGTCCTTTTGCAGCTGGCGGCCGATCAGCCAAAGCAGCAGCAATTGCGACACATTTCCACCCTCTCATTCACACCTTCATTCTTGACTGTCTCCTAAAAGGATGCAGGCCAGGCCAAACCAGCCCCTGCTGTGCTGCATCGCCCCGGGGACCCCTGGCTCACTGCCCAGAGGAGCAGGTGTCAAGAAACCTGCCAGATCCAAGTGAAGCTCTTTGAGGGAAGACAGGAAAGAACTTACAGATAAACACGATGAAATCACACAACATTTTCTGAACATCAGTAAGCTGAGGTGTGAACCCAGAACCAACTGTCCCTGACGGCTTTAGATAGAAACAACGCCAGACGGAATGGTGTGTAACACCAAATGGTGTACTTCTGAAACTATCGCATTCCCCAGCGCTTGCGGGACCTGCTCAAGGATCAGTGACAGCTGCTCACAGAGGAGATGATCCGGGGAGCTGCCTTTTCCCCTGGTCGACAGCTGTGGGACAGCGGGCACGGACAGCCTGAGGCATCAACACCACTGAACAGGCTGTGCGGACGGGATGACCGAGTGTAAGCCACCACCCCAGCACCTCCGACAGACCTGCGCCACGGCCACCAAGACTGACCCGCGGGGATGGACCCCACCGCCCAGCTGCAGACCCCAGGACTCGTCCACGACGCCGAGGAAGAGCGGGCAGCGAAGGGCGGCCCGGCCGGCTCCCCAGAGCCCTCCCCAGCCAGGAGGACTTCACAGCTGCGCGACTTCAGCCTCTGAGCTCCGAAGCAGGCGGGACCCCCACCGTGAAAGCGGCTCAAAAGGAGAGACGGACGAAGAGAGAAGCAGGGAGAGGGAGCCAAAGCTGGGGAGGGGAGCCCCCGGCCCCGCGGAGGGCTTTGGGCGCCGCCGGCTGAGGGGGACAGTGCCCACTTACCGCCCGCCTCCGCCGGGCTCCCTAAGGCGCTGCTTCGCCGCACAGGGTCCCCGCCGGGCCGGACCGGGCCCGGCCGGGCCGGCCCCCACCGCGTATGCCGGGAGGGAGGCTTGAGGGGGTTGGCGCCGGCCGCCGGCGCTCCCGTGAACCGGAGAACCCGCCGGGTTTGTGCCGCTCGCCCGCCCCTGGGCGTGAGGGAGGGAGTGAAGGAGGGGCCGCCGGGCTCCGCGCCCCGCCGCGGGGAGCCGCCGCGCCCCCGTGAGGAGCGGGGGGTCCCGGCACCGGACGGTGGCTTTCGGCGCTCGCGGAGGGGGGTGGGGTGGTGGTTTCACGGCGCGGGTGGGTCCCCACGGCCCGAAGTGAGGTTTCAGACCCTGCGAAGGTGGCTGAGCCGGCCGCCCTGTCAGTAGCAGCTCCCCGCGGGCCGGGGTCACGTTCTCCCGGCGGGGGTGGGGGGAGGCTGATCCTCACCCGCTGCACGGAAGGGAAAGGGGGGGACTGCACGGAAAACCCCGCGCCACACCTTGCCCGCTCAGCAGGGTTTCTTCTCCAGCCAGAGCAGAGGAGGAACGCACCTGGGCATCACCGCTGAACAGGCATCGGCCCTGCTTCTCCTTCTGGGCAGCAACTGGTCCAAAGTTTGGTAAAGAGCTGGTACTGTCCCAGTTTTCAGCAGCAATCCTATGCAAAAATAAAAACTCCTTGTTTATTCCAGAAATCAAAAGGCCCCGCCTCTCAAAAACAAATGCTGTCCTCACTTGTTTATTCAGTCTGGCTCCATTTCATCAGCAGTCAAGCTGAGTTACTCTGCAATGAGAACAGAAAGTTTCATCAAGAACACATGGACAAACGTAATACCTGCCCGACGTGACTTCAACGATACTATTTTGATACGAATGTGTTGCCTGTGGGCAGCCTACAGGGCAAATAACTCTAGCACTTGGCATCACCACAGAAGTGACAGCCCTGCATTCCCATATTTGAGATGCACATAGATGCTCGGTCATTACAAAGCCTTCCACACCATCACAGCCCTCCCAACCTGCTTAGGGAATATCTCAGAGGTAGGACCTGATTTCTTCTGCTTTAGTACATTCAGGATATATGAAAACAATACCAAGGAAATCAGGCTGAGGAGGTGAATTCATTAGAGAATCACTTAATTTGCATAAGCCTTGTTCTATATTCTATACAAGCTAAAAACAAGCCTGTATTGTTTATTGAGTGGTCTGAAACTCAACATTACCCAGTGCAATTCCCCGTTGCTTCAAGAAACCACTGTGATAGAATGGCACAGATTTCCAGTCCTCACTGTGGATCTCAAAATGCATTAATATGCACTACTGTAACAAACTTTCGCAATACCGTTTTCCAAGTTGCTCTAGACCAAATGTTGGCTACCAACAATGACATCCTTCATCTGTTCACTCTCCTGTCTTAAAGACATTCCCCAAACCTGTAAAACTAGATTTTCTCCCTCTTTATTTGGCAGACAGTAATTGCAGTAAGTACTGTTTGGTCTCCTTCAATTTCTTCTGGGCAAGTTAATATCCAACATTTGTTAATGAAGAATGATGTGGTATTGTTCACACCTTCAAAATCAAATATAAATGCCAGGCTGCCTTCACTTCCAATTTTCTATGTGGTTAAGATAAAGTAAAGTTATGGCAAGTTATTACACATAAATAGGCAGGCTGTTTCCATTGCAGTAAGTTGCAAAGATAGATGAATTTAAAAATAATTTACACTAAGCAAGTGCCTAAAGGCAATACTTTTTATTATCACAGTTAAAAAGAAACTTGGCTTCAGACTTGTTCCAAGTCAAGAGGACTGAACTGTGCCCCTGCTCGCCTGCCCTGGGAGTGGTGTTCACAGCCCAGGAGTTCCTCCCAATTCCAAAAGGAAAGGCTGCATCTGATATTACACAGGGTGGAGGACAGGAAATAGGAGCAATAGTAAAGGTTTCAAAGGGCAGTGGAAGAATTCAGAACGCTTTGAAAGGGAAATAAAGGTATTTTATTCCTCACCTTTAGTTCTGCAATGTTACATGATCACATGCAAGTCGCAAGCAGCCCTCCTACAAAATTCTCAGAGGGAAGGGCACACAGGGAAGGCCACCTCTTTTGTTGGATCCTAGCTGCAAGGAAGGGGACAAAACAGCATGGTTTGCCCTGAAAGGCCTTAACTGCTTTTCAAATCAGGACAAGCTCTCCCTAGACCCTGAATAACCCCAATTTGAATTTAGCATCTGCTGGCCAGCCCTTCAAGGCGTCCAAGAAGAGCAAGCATAGATTGACTCTCATCCCTGATGCCATGTCCACACAGTTTACAAGCCAAAATACAGGTTCTTCATTAGTAAGATACTGCTCTTACATCTTTCTTTAGTTGCTCACCCTTAAAACACTAACTCAGACTTCTGTGTAACATCTTTGGCAATCAGGGCAAAAGCCTTTATGTGCATACAGGACAAGAACAGGAAGGAAAACTCAAAGCTGAGTAGCATTTGAAGCAGGCAGCACAAGCAAACGCTGCAGTGTCTGCTAGCCTTGCATTTACCAGTCTCCTTCAGGAAGTGATAAAGGAAGCCTGTACCTTATGTTTCGAAGGGGGAGTCCCAGGCTTAAGTACCAGAAAAATACCACTTGCCTTTATAAAAACAGGTAAATAGCTTATTTCACAGTTTAATCACCAATCACAGTGCCTGAATACATCACCAAGTCAGTTCATCAGCTCAAAGCTCAAGTCTTTGAGGCAACTCACTGCAAAAATGTACCTTTTGTACACACAAAAGGTACACCTCATCTGAAACACATGGGCAGGATGCAGTCACTCAAGGCTAGGAGTATCTTAATTAAGGCCGAAGTCATCTTAATTTACTGGTATATTCTACTGTTGAATGTTTTAATTGCTTTACTTCTCTTTACAACACCCCAGACTAATTTAGCATAGAGAATAGTTTTCTTATTAAATAACTATTTGGTTTTTTAATAGCACATTCAGTATGTAGTCCCAAGTTTTGCTTTCTAGTCTAATCATCTGAAAAGCTAGCATTGTAGATGGGTATAACTGTAGAGAAGCATGGCTTCTACAGCATAGTATCATGATGAAAATACTGCTCTACTAACTTCGTTCTGATTGAACCTTTTACCTTCTTTTCCAGGGGGCAAACTTCCAAGGCAGAGCACACCCTTCCTTTGCATTATCTGAGTGAGTGTATTTCATGTGTGGGAATTCTTAAAGCTTCAGCACTACATGGATTCTGCTTCCAGTGAAGTCAAGGAGCTGCAGATAAGGAAACTATGTTTAGCACTTCTGAAAATCCCACAGAATGAACACCTGATATATTGTAATACCAGCAGGCTTCAGTGTGTTCTCTGCATCTCTGAGGCACCCCGAACAGAGAGAGAGACTCTGCAGGTATTTGGTCTCAGTTCAGAGTAGGTGAGCTGCAATCTATCCCTTCTAAGTTAATGCATTTCTTAGGAATAAGGTATTTAACAACGCATCAGCCACACTCACATCCTTGTTGCAATTCCACTGAGAACAGATGTCTCAAGCTCAGTCCTCCCAAGGAGGAAACAGGAACCTCAGCTGTTCTTTAACAGGCCCCAGTAGCTGCTAGGGCAACACAACCTAGTCAAGCTAAATATGCCAAGTGTCCAAGTGAGGACATTGCTCCGTATGCACTCTCTTCGCAGAATTTTCTGTTTATTCCTTTGACTTAAATTTTCAGTATAGAGAAGAGGTCCTTAGGCCATAGTCATGTTCTGCCTCAATTCCTGCTCTCTATCCTGTTTTGCAACCCCTTTGAACAGACTTCCAACTGTGCCAATATTTACTCTTAACAGCTTGCCATCCTGTAGCAGAGCCAGAGGACAAAAACTGTGCACTATTCATGTCTACTGTGAAAGATCTGCTTGGACATGCAATTAAAGTGTCTCCCAACTCTTATTTTTCCTCCCTCACAAACAATTAGCGGTTAAGTTTTATATCTGAAGCAGCTGAGATACTTGATAGCCTCTTTAAGGGAATCAAGGTTAACTCCAAAATGCAAAAATCGTATCTGACAGACAGACATTGAGGCTAGATTTCCAAATTAATTCAGTACTTTGTTAAATTTTCAAAGCAGCTGAAATTATGCACTTGGCTACCAAAGGCTTTAGCAGAACATCAGTGCCCAAGCCTATTAAAAAGAGGCTTTTGGTGTCAGGATATATCATACAAATACACATGTTTCTTAGGAAGTGTGTTCCCTGTGAACACTCACACAAATTTAATCTCCCCTCCCCTTCTCTCCTCTCCCAAGAAACTAAGGACACCAATCACGAGTTTACCCAGTCAGCATCACCTGCATGCAACATGTCTATAGTTCACATTTTCATGCTTCAAAGCCAAATTTGCATATGTTCCTCTATAGAGACTCTCTCAAATCACATTATCAGAAAAAAACACCAGCTTTACTACTGTTCTGTTCTGATGGCACCTGCAGCTATTTCCACCTGTTACAGAAAGAAAAAAAAAAAAAAAGAACAAGAGCAAGCTGTAAAGTAGTAAACAGTTTATTTTTTCTTTACATCAATCTTTATGAAAATAACATCACTTATGTTTTGTGATTCAAATTTCTTGTACCGCATATTGCTGATTTCTAACATGGCACTTGAGGGAACATTCACTTAAACAGCTACATAATTTAATGAAATTGATTAATTTTCCATTTCTCAGTTAAGCATGACTGAACATACAACTCTGTAAAATTTAAGACCATTCATTCATTCCCGATGTCTTAAAGAAGAAAAAAAATCTTTCCCTTTGCTGAAATATCTTACCATGTTTACAAAGACTGAGGGGAAGGGGAGATTCTCTCACAGAAGACACCCAAAGGGCAACAAAAAATCTTTTTTACTGATTACACAGCTGGTAAAAAACACAACACACCAAACAATCTGATAACACTGGATAACACTACCTGTACACATATACAGGTAAAGTTCAAATACTGTGCAGTTTTAATAGCTAGAGGTGTAGAGCACCAATTTTTTGCCTATTTAACAGAAGATAATAGAATATTTTAAACAAGTAACCAGAAGTTTCACTGGAAAGCCATGCATAGGTGTATGAAGAGAGAGGAATATTCTGCAAGATGCAGCTTAGTGGTCTGGTTTACATCACATATACTGGGAAACATGCATAAGGAACTCCTTGCACATACATGCATCATCTTGAAGATAATGCAAATAAAGACTGCTAAGGCTGTTTTTTAACAGGTCAATTTCCTACTAAGTAGCTGGCATGAATGTTAAATCCTCATGGCTGTTTCAGAAGTTTACCCCTAGATACACTTTGTATCTATGCAGTTCAGCTTTTGCAGGCCACTGATTCACACTGTATTTTTGCTTGGTTTCATCAGGTTTAAATACTGCCTGTGTATCTTGCATGTCCCTAACTAGTTAATACTCTTCAAAGTTACCAGATTAACCATCACTAGAAAACTTAATAGTCACCCAAAGACATTTGCAACAGCAAGGCAAGCTTCCCATGACATTGCTTCCTGCTATATGCATCTCATTTTTGTTTCTATGTAGACTTCCTAGTGGTCAGAGGTTAGATGCCTCTGCAATTTTTTGACGTTTTAATTAAGGCATCAGTAACAGTGCTTAAAAAAACGAAGCCAACAGCTCGCTGGGAACTTGAGTGTAACAGCATCAACTCATTTCATATTTGCAAGCTAACAAAATACCCAGAGACAACATGATTTCCATAAGCTTCCTAACATTCATGTATTAGATTCACATAGTGTCATAATAAACAGAGCTACTTAGTTTTACTGTACAATTGGGTAACAACTTACATAATGAAACAGAGCAACACACACACACACACAAATTTAATCATCAGCACAACTGTAAAAAAGAAATGGCCCTGTAACATTGCAGGTCATGTTTTGCCAGCTAGAGAACTTCCTGAACAGTTGCCCTAAAGTTAGTTTTATCTTCACAATGTAAAGACTTCAATGAAATCACTCTGAAAACATCTCCTAAAGTCATAGGACTAGTTCCTAGTGAAGACTCAAACCCCAGGAATAATAGACTTGTAGGAATAGGGTAGGTACATACTTCTAAATTCTTCACCTTAACATGTCAACTGTTGCTACTGGAAGGAAGATCTTCAGCTTAGAAAGATTTCATTTAACACGTGAAAACAAGATTAAAAAAAAAAAAAAGCAGACATTACAGATTGATTTAGAGACCAGCTCTTTGAAAACCAAGACAGCATAACTAGAAAATCAGAAAACCTGGTCCCATTTTTATATTCAAACACTGATTGTAAGTAAAAAAAGAATACAGTACATGCAATAATATGAAAAACCTGCCTAATTAACTCAAGTACACAACCAAGAGTAACTAGGGAATAAAAAAAACCCCAAACTACTGCTGACAACAGACAAGGTAGGGGACATTTTAGAACACAAATAACACACAAATCAAGATGATCATACCATCTGTCCCTCATTGGCAAGGATTTGTTGGCTAATTAAAAATTACATCATATAAGAAGAAGCATACATTTTATACCAAAAGTAGTTCTGTAAGTTACAATGTT